>NC_061101.1:40421006-40539900 GCF_015104395.2 Macrobrachium nipponense
AATCCTTAATCAATGACTACAGTGCACAGCGTAAGGTGCACTGATGGCACTACCACCTACAGAGAATTTACTTTGAGGAGACTAACAGCGCGTAATCCTATCTTGTGCGTACTGGAGGGAGTTTGAAATGAAATTTTTGGGTTTCCTTCTTATATTCTACTCCTGTGTCTTCTTAGGCTTGGTTTTCAGAATTAAGAGAATTTATGAATCTTTGTTCAACAGCCAGCACCAGTTACGCAATCATCCTTGGGACACAACCCGTGTTTGTCATAATCAAAGCAATGTTCATGGAAAGAAATCCACTGCAATGTTCAAGGAAGAAATAAACTGAAATGTTCATTGACAGAAATCCACTGCAATGTTCAAGGAAAGAAATCCACTGCAATGTTTAAGGAAAGAAATCCACTGCAATGTTTAAGGAAAGAAATCCACTGCAATGTTTAAGGAAAGAAATCCACTGCAATGTTTAAGGAAAGAAATCCACTGCAATGTTCAGGGACAGAAATAAACTGCAATGTTAAAGGACAGAAATAAACTGCAATGTTCATTAACAGAAATCCAATGCAATGTTTAAGAAAAGAAATCCACTGCAATATTTAAGAAAAGAAATCCAATGCAATGTTTAGGAAAAGAAATCCACTGCAATATTTAAGGAAAGAAATAAAGTGCAATGTTTAGGAAAAGAAATCCACTGCAATGTTGAGGAAAAGAAATCCACAGCAATGTTTAAGAAAAGAAATCCACTGCAATGTTTAAGAAAAGAAATCCAATGCAATGTTTAAGGAAAGAAATCCACTGCAATGTTTAAGAAAAGAAATCCACAGCAATGTTTAAGAAAAGAAATCCACTGCAATGTTTAGGAAAAGAAATCCACAGCAATGTTTAAGGAAAGAAATCCACTGCAATGTTTAGGAAAAGAAATCCACTGCAATGTTTAAGAAAAGAAATCCACTGCAATATTTAAGAAAAGAAATCCACTGCAATGTTTAGGAAAAGAAATGCCATGCAATATTAAAGAAAGAAATCCAACTGCTTTGTTTAGGAAAAAGAAATTCCACTGCAATATTAAGAAAAGAAATCCATGCAATGTTAGGAAAAGAAATCAACTGCCAATTTATTTAAGGAAAGAAATCCACTGCAAATGTTTAGGAAAGAAATTCCAACTGGCAAATAGTTAAAGAAAAGACGAAATCCACATGCAATGTTGTTAAGGAAAAAAGAAACAGGAAATCCATATCTTGCAACTGGCACTTTATCCCTCTCTGCAAAATGCTTTAAAGAAAAGAAATCCATGCCAATTTTTAATGAAAGGAAATCCAACCTCTCTCTGGCTTTGCCTGCCTACACTGGCTGCAAAATGTTTTTTTAAAAGAAAAGAAACTCCATCTCTACCTCTCTCTCTCTCTCGCTTGCAATTTAAGGTTTTGCGTTTAAAGTAAAAGAAAGAAATCCCACTGCAATGTTTTTGTAAGGCAAAGAAAATCCACTCTCTCTCCCTCTGCCTCTCTTGCAAAACGGTTTTTAAGGAACAAACCAAAAGACATTCCACCCTCCCCTCTCTTGTAATGCCAAATGTTTTCTTTGTTTTTTTTTTTTTTTTTTTTTTTTTTTTTTTTTCTTTTTTTTTTTTTTTTTTTTTTTGTTTTTTTTTTTAAGAAAAGAAATCCCACCTGCAATGTTTAAGAAAAGAAAATCCAACTGCCATGTTTAAGGGAAAAGAAATCCACTGCACTGTTTAAGAAAAGTAATCCACAGGCAATGGTTTAAGAAAAGAAATCTAAACTGCCCCAATGTTTAAGAAAGAAATCCAATGCATGTTAAGGAAGAAATCCACTGCCATGTTTAAGAAAAGAACTCCCTGCAATGTTTAAGAAAAGAATCCGACTGCTATTTAAGAAAGACTCCACTGCAATTTTTGGAAAAGAACTCCACCTGCAAAATATTTAAGGAAAATCCACTGCGATTTTATGAAAGAAATCCACTGCATGTTTTAGAAAAAGAAATCCACTCAATGTTTAAGGAAAAGAAATCCACTGCAATGTTTAAGAAAGAACTCCAATGCAATGTTTAAAGGAAAGAAATCCACTGCAATGTTTTAAGAAAGAAATCCACAGCAATGTTTAAGAAAAAGAATCCACTGCAATGTTGAGGAAAAGAAATCCACAGCAATGTTTAAGGAAAGAAATCCACTGCAACGTTTTAGAAAAGAAATCCACTGCACATGTTAGAAAAGTAATCCACAGCAATGTTAAGAAGAAATCTACCTGCATGTTTAAGAAAAGAAATCCAATGCAATGTTTTAAGGGAAGAAAAAGAAATCCACTGCAATGTTAAGAAAAGAAATCCTACTGCATGTTTTATAGAAAAGAAATCCACTGCATATTAAGAAAAGAATCCCCCCCACAACAACTGTCAATGTTTTCGGAAAAGAAATCCCTGCATATTTAAGGAAAAAGAACCCACTGCGATGTTTAGGAAAAGAAATCCACTGCAATGTGTAAGAAAAGAAATCCCTGCAATCTTAATGAAAAGAAATCCAGTCTAATGTTTAAGGAAAAAGAAATTCCAACAATGTTTAAGGAAAGAAATCCACTGCAATTTGTTTTAAGAAATAAATCCACAGCAAAATGTTTAATGAGAAATCCACTGCAATGTTTTAAGGAAACAGAACGATCCACAAGCAATGTTTTAATGAAAGAAATCCACTGCAAAGGTTTAGGAAAAGAATCCACTGCAATGTTTTAAGGGAAAAGAAAGGAAAGAAACCCCCGCAATGTTAAGAAAGAAATCCACTGAAACCGTTTAAGGAAAGAAATCCACTGCGATTTTGGTTTAAGGAAAGAAATCCCCAAAAACTTTTTTTGCAAATGTTTAGGAAAAAGAAATCCACTTCAATGTTTATTAAAAGAGATCCACTGCAATTTTGTTTAAGAAAAGAAAATCCACTGCAAAACTTTTAAGAAAGAATCCCACTGCAACGTTTAAGGAAAGAAATCACTGCAATGTTTTTAGGAAAAGAACATCTACTGCACTATTTGGAAAAGAAATCCGCTGCAATGTATTAAGTGAAGAAATCACTGCAATGTTTAGAGAAAAGACATCCCTGCTATGTTTAAGAAAAGAATATCCACTGCAAATTAATTTGAAGAAAAGAATCCCACTGAATGTTTCAAGGAACAGAAAATAAACCTGCAATGTTTAAGGAAAGAAATCCACTGTAATGTATTAGGAAAAGAAATCCACTGCAGGTTTTAAGGAGAAGAAATCCACTGCACGTTACGGAAGAAATCCCTGCAATGTTTAAGGAAAGAGATCCCACTGCAATGTTTAACGAAAGAATCCAGCTACAATGGTTTAGAAAAGAAATCCACTGCAATTGTTTAAGGAAAGAAATCCCCTGCAAATGTTTAAGGAAAGAATCCACTGGCAATGTTTAAGAAAAGAATTAACACTGCAATGTTTTAGGAAAAGAATCCACTGCAACGTTTAATGAAAGGAATCCACTACAATGTTTAAGAAAGAAATCCACTGCAATGTTAGGAAAAGTCAATCCACTGCGATGTTTAAGGAAAGTAAATTCCACTGCAATGTTTGGAAAAGAAATCCACTGCCAATGTTTAGAAAAAAATCCACTGCAATGTTTAAAGGAAAGAAATCCCTCACTGCAATGTTTAAGGAAAAGAAATCCACTTGCAATGTTAAGGGAAAAGGAATTCCACTGCAAATGTTTAGAAAAGAAATACTGCAACGTTTTAAGGAAAGAAAATCCAATAACATGGTTAAGAATAAGAAAACCAACTTGCAAATTTGTTTTAGAGAAAAGAAATACCACTGGCAAAATGTTTGAAGGGAAAGAAAATCCCACTGCAAGGTTTAGGAAAGAATTCCAAACTTGGCAATGTAAAGAAAAAGAAATCCACTACAATGGTTTAGGAAAAAGAAATCCAACTGCAATTGTCCGAAGGAAAGAAATCCATTGCAATGTTCATTGACAGAACTCCACTGGAATGTTTAAGAAATAAATCCACTGGAATGTTTAGGAAAAGAAATCCACTGCAATGTTTAGGAAAAGAAATCCCCTGCAACGTTTAGGAAAAGAAATCCACTGCAATGTTCAAGAAAAGAAATCCACAGCAATGTTTAAGGAAAGAAATCCACTGCAATGTTCAAGGACAGAAATGAACTGCAATGTTCAAGGAAAGAAATCCACTGCAATGTTTAGGAAAAGAAATCCACTGCAATGTTCAAGGACAGAAATAAACTGCAATGTTCAAGGAAAGAAATCCACTGCAATGTTTAAGGAAAGAAATCCACAGCAATGTTTAAGAAAAGAAATCCAAACTGCAAATGTTCAAAGGAAACAAGAAATAAACCTGCATGGTTAGGAAATAAATCCACTGCAACATGTTTTAAGGAAATAAATTCCAATGCAAATGCCTTAAGAAAAGAAACCACTGCAATGTTTCAAATTGAAAACAGAAAAGCCTATGGACCGTTTAAGGAAAGGAATCCACTGCAATGTTCAAGGGACAGAATTAAACTGCAATATTCAAGGGAAAAGAAATCCAAATGCAAATGAAACTTAAGAAAAGAAATCCAACTGCAATTGTTAAAGGACAAGGAAATTAAACTGCCACTGTTCCAAGGAAAGGAATCCACTGCAATGTTTAGGAAAAGAAATCCACTGCAATGTTTAAGGAAAGAAATCTACTGCAAAGTTTAGGAAAAGAAATCCACTGCAATGCTTAAGGAAAGAAATACACAGCAATTGTGTAAGGAAAGAACCATTCCAAAAAACGCAATGTTTAGGAAAAGGAACAATCCACTGCAATTGTTTACTAAAAGGGAAAAAATGGCCAAACCTGCAATTTGTTTAATAAAAGAAATTCCAACTGCAATTGTTTAATAAAAGAAAAATCCAAGGCAAATGTTTAGGAAAGAATCCCACTGCCAAACGTTTAAGGAAAGAAATTCCAAGGTCTAATGTTTCAGGAAATGAAATCCACTGCAACGTTTAAGGAAAGAAATTCCAACTCTAATGGTTTCAAAAGGAAATGAAATCCACTGCAATGTTTAGGGCAAAAAAAATCCCAATGCAACGTTTAAGGGAAAGACAATCCACTGCAATTTGTTTAAGGAAAGAAAACCACATGACACGTTTTAAGGAAAGAAATCAACTTGCAAACGTTTTAAGGAAAGCAAAGCCACTGCAAAGTTTAAGGAAAGAAATCCACTGCAATGTTTAAGAAAAGAATCCAACTGCAATTGTTTAAAGGAAAGAAATCCACTCCTGGCACACGTTCAGGAAAGAAATCAACTGCAACGTTTAAGCGAAAAGAAATCCAACTGCCAATGTTTAAGGAAAGAAATCCACTGCAACGTTAAGGAAAGATAGAAATTTCAACTGGAAAAGTTTAAAGGAAAGAAATCCACTGCAATGTTTAATTAAAAGAAAAATCCACTGCAATGTTTAGGAAAAGAATCCAACTGCAACGTTTAAGGGAAAGAAATTCAAAACTGCAAACGGTTAAGAAAAGAAATCAACTTGGCAATGTTTAATTGGGAAAAGAAATTCCACTGCAACGTTTAAGGAAAGAAATCCACGCCAATGTTTAGGAAAAGAAATCCACTGCAATGTTTAAGAAAAGAAAAATCCACTGGCAAAGGTCTAAAGGAAAAGAAATCCACTGCAAGGTTTAAGGAAAGAAATTTCCAACTGGCAAAATGTTTAAAAGGAAAGAAATCCCACCGCATGTTTAAGAAAAAAGTCCAACTGTAATGGTTTAAAAAAAAAGGAAAAAAAATCCACGCAATGTGTAAGGAAAGAAATCCAACTGGCAATTTGTTTAAGGAAAAAGAAAATCCACTGCCAATTGTTTAAGGAAAAGAAATACCACGTAATGTTTAGGGAAAGCAAACCACTGCACTTTAATGTTTAAGGAAAAGAAATCAACTGCAAAGTTTTAAAAGAAAGAAATAACCTGGCAATGTAAGAAAAGAAAACCACTGCAATGTTTAAAAGAAAAGAAATCCACTGCAATGTTTAAGGAAAAAAATCCACTGGCAAATGTTTAGGAAAAGAAATCCACGGCATTTTTGTTTAAGGAAAAGAAATCCACTGCAATGTTTAAGGAAAGAAATCCAACTGCAATGTTTTAAGGAAAAGAAAATCCAATGCAACGTTTAAAGAAAGAAATCAACTGCCAATTTTTAAGGAAAAGAAATCCACTGCCAATGTTTAAGGAAAAGAAAATCCACTTGCAATGTTTAAGAAAGGAAAATCCACTGCAAATGTTTACCGGAAAGAAATCCACTGCAATTGTTTAGGAAAAGAAATCCACTGCCAATGTTTAAGAAAAGAAATCACTGCAATGTTTAAGGAAAGAAATCCAACTGCAATTTGTTTAAGGAAAGAAATCCATGCAATGTTAAGGAAAAGAATCCAACGCCAAGTTTTCGTGTGAAAAGAAAATCCACTGCAAATATTTAAGGAAAATAATTCCCACTGCAATGTTTAGAAAAGAAATCAACTGCAATTTGTTTAAGGAAAAAGAAATCCACTGCAATGTTTAAGAAAAGAAATCCACTGCAATGTTTAAGGAAAAGAAAATACCACTGCAATGTTTTAAGGAAAAAATCCACATGCAAATGTTTAAGGAAAGAAATCCGCTGCAAATGTTTAGAACAAGAAAATCAACTACAATGTTTAAGGAAAAGAAAATCCCTGCAATGTTTAGGAAAAGAAATCCACTTGCCCAATGTTTTAGGAAAAGAAATCCACTGCAATGTTTAAGGAAAAGAAAATCCACTGCAAATGTTTAAGGAAAAGAAATCCACTGCAAGTAGGAACGAAATTTCCAACTGGCAAAATGTTTAAAGGCAAGAAATCCACTGCAATGTTTAAGGGAAAAGAAAATCCACGTAATGTTTAGGAAAAGGAAATCCAATGCAATTTGTGAAGGAAAAGAAATCCCACTGCAAAATGTTTAAGGAAAAGAAATCAAAATCGCAAATGTTTAAGGAAAGAAAATCCCACTGCAATGTTTTAAGGAAAAAGAAATACCACTGCAATGTTTAAGGAAAAGAAAATCCACTGGCAAAATGTTTAAAGGGAAAAAAAATCCACTGCAATGTTTAAGGAAAAAAGAAATAAATCCACTGCAAATGTTTTTAAGGTGAAAAGAAATCCACTGCCAATGTATTTAAGGAAAAAAAGCCAACCGCAATGTTTAAGGAAAAGAAATCCACTGCAAGTTTAGGGAGAAAAGAAATTTCCAACTGCAAATATTTAAGGAAAGAAATCCACTGCAATGTTTTAAGAAAATAAATTATCCAGCCAATGTTCAAGGAAAGAAAATAAAGTTTGCATTGGTTCAAAAAAAAGGACAGAAATCCACTGCAATGTTTAAGGAAAAGGAAAATCCAATGCAAGGGTTTAGCGAAAAGAAATCCACGGCAATTGTTTAAGAAAAGAAATCCAACTGGCAAAGTTTAAAGAAAAGCAAAATCCAAACTGCAATGTTTTAGGAAAGAAATCCAACGCACAATGTTTAAAGAACCCAGAAATCCAATGCAATGGTTTAGGAAAAGAAAGCCACTGCAAAGTTAAGGAAAGGAATCCACGCACGTTTAAGGAAGGAAATCCCAACTGCAACGTTTAAGGAAAAGAAATCCAGCTGCAATGTTTTAAGGGAATAAATCCCAATGCAAACGTTTAAGGAAAGAAATCCGACTGCAACGTTTAAGAAAGAAATTTTCCACAAGCAAAATGTTTTAAAGAAAAGGACATCCACTGCAACGTTTAAGGAAAGAAATTTCCAACTGCAAAACGTTTAAAAGGAAAGAAATCCACTGCCAATGTTTAAGCGAAAGAAATCCACTGCAATGTTTTAGGAAAAGAAATCCACTGCCTAACGTTTAAGGAAAGAAATTTCCAACTGGCAAACTTTAAGGAAAGAATTCCCCACTGCAACGTTTAGCGAAGAAAATTCCAACTGGCAAACATTTAGGGAAAGAAATCCAAACTGCAACGTTTAAGGAAATTTTCTGGAAATTTTTTTTTTTTTCTTCCCCCCCCCCCCCATGCAATTTGTAAGGGACAGGAAAATAAACTGGCAAACGTTTAAGGATAAGAAACCTCACTGCAATTTTAAGAAAGAAATTTCCACGGCAAAACGTTTAAAGGAAAGAAATCCACTGCAACGTTAAGGAAAGAAAGAATCCACTGCCAATGGTTTAAGGAAAAGAAATCCACTGCAAGTTTAAGGAAAGAAATTCCACTGCAATGTGTAGGAAAAGAAATCCACTGTTTAACGGGTTTAAAGGAAAGAAATCCACACAACGTTGTAAAGGAAAGAAATCCAACTGCAACGTTTAAGGGAAAGATCTCCAAACTGCCCAATTGTTTAAGGGAAAAGAAAGCCAACTGCAACGTTTTAAGGAAAGGAAAATCCACTGCAAAGTTTAAGGAAAGAAATCCACCTGCAACGTTAAGGAAAGAAAGCCAACTGCCAATGGTTAAGGAAAGAAATCCACTGCCCCAATGTTTAATGAAAAGAAATCCACTGCCAACGTTTTAAGGAAAGAAATACACTGCAAACATTTAAGGAAAGAAATCCACTGCAATGTTAAGGAGGAGAATCCGCTTTGTAACGTTTAAGGAAAGCAAAGCCAAACCGCAATGTTTAAGGAAAGAAATCCTACTGCAATGTTTCTTAATATAAGGAAGAGAAATCCAACTGCAAACACGGTTTAAGGAAAGGATACCCCTACACTGCAATGTTTAAGGAAAGAAATCCACTGCAAGTTTAAGGAAAGAAATCCACTTGCAACGTTTAAGGAAAAGAAATCACATTGCAAATGTTTAAAGGAAGAGGAAATCCACTGCCAACTTTTAAGGAAAGAAACCACTTGCAACGTTTAAGGAAAGAAATTCCACTGCAAAATATTTAAGGAAATAGAGAAATCCACTACAACGTTTAAGGAAAGAAAATCCAACTGCAACGTTTAAGGAAAGAAAAATTTCCCACTGCCAATGTTTAATGGAGGAAACCACTGCAACGTTTAAAGGAAAAGAAATCAAAACTGCCAATGTTTAAGGAAAGAAATCCACGCAATTTGCTTTAAGGAAAAAGAAATACCCCCTTCTTTTTTTTTTTTTTTAATTGAAATATAAGTCCACTGCAACAGTTATGTTTAAGGAAAAGAAAGAAATCCACTGCAACCTTTAATGGAAAAGAGACTTTAAATCCACTGGAAATGTTAAAGGAAAATGAAATCCACTTACACTGTTTTAGGGAAAAGACCAATCCACTGCAATTTGTCTAACAGGTGAAATCAAGGAAATCCAACTGCAATGGTTTAAGGACGAAAAATTCAGGTCGTGAGAAACCACTGCAATATGTTTAATGGAAACTAGAAATCCACTGTAATGGATAGGAAAAGAAATTTCACTGCCCAATGTTTAAGGGATAAGAAATCCACTGAACGTTTAAGGAAAGAAATCCACTGCAACGTTTTTAAGGAAGAAATCCACTCTTTGCAACGTTAAGGAAAGATCTCCACTGCCATGTTTAAGGCCCAAAAGAAATCCACTGCAAACGTTTTTAAGGAAGGAATTTTCCCCACTGCAATGTTTACGGAAAGAAATCCACGCAACGTTTAAGGAAAAAGAAAGCCCACTGCAAGTTTTTAAGGAAAAGAAATCCACTGCAATGTTAAGGAAAGAAATCCATGCAAACGTTTGGCCAACGTTTAAGAAAGAAATCCACTGCAACATTTAAGAAGGAAAAATCCACGCCAATGGTTTAAAACCACTGAATGTTTAAAAGGAGAGAAATCCGCTGTAACGTTTAAGGAAAGAAATCCACTGCAATGTTTAAGGAAAGAAATCCACTGCAATGTTTAAGGAGAGAAATCCACTGCAACGTTTAAGGAAAGGAATCCACTGCAATGTTTAAGGAAAGAAATCCACTGCAACGTTTAAGGAAAGAAATCCACTGCAACGTTTAAGGAAAGAAATCCACTGCAATGTTTAAGGAGAGAAATCCACTGCAACTTTTAAGGAAAGAAATCCACTGCAACGTTTAAGGAAAGAAATCCACTGCAACGTTTAAGGAAAGAAATCCACTGCAATGTTTAAGGAAAGAAATCCACTGCAATGTTTAAGGAGAGAAATCCACTACAACGTTTAAGGAAAGAAATCCACTGCAACGTTTAAGGAAAGAAATCCACTGCAATGTTTGATGAGAGAAATCCACTGCAACGTTTAAGGAAAGAAATCCTGCAGTTTTAGGAAAGAAATCCCTGCAATGTTTAGGAAAAGAAATCCCTGCAATGTTTAAGAAAAAATCCATGCAAAAGTTTAGGGAAAAGAAATCCACTGCACCTTTAAGGAAAGAAATCCCTGCCAAAATGTTTAGGAAAAAATCCACTGCAATGTTTAGGAAGAATCCACTGCAATGTTTAAGGAAAGAATCCCGCTGTTTAGGAAAAGAAATCCCTGCAATGTTTAAGAAAGAAATCCACTGCAATGTTTAAAGGAAAGAAATCCAGCATGGTTTTAAGGAAAGAAACTCCAACTGTAAATGTAAGGAAAAGAAATCCACTTGCAATGTTTTAAGGAAAGAAATCCACTGCCGTTTAAGGAAAAGAAATCCACTGCAATGTTTAGGAAATGAAATCCACTGGCATGTTTTTAACAAAAAGAATCCCTGCATGTTTTAGAAAAGAAATCCACTGCATTTTTAAGGATGAAATCCACTGCATGTTTTAGGAAAAGAATCCACGGCAAACGTTTAAGGAAAGAAATCCACTGCAATGTTTAGGAAAGAATCCCCTACTGCAACTTTTTAATGAAAGAATCCACTGCAATGTTTATTTTAGGAAAAGAAATCCACTGCAACTGTTTAAGGAAAGAAATACCACTAAGCAAACGTTTTTAGGAAAGAAATCCACTGCAAGTTTAAGGAAAGAATTTCCAACTGGCGAAACGAATTTAAAGGATAGAAATCCACTGCAAATGTTTTAAGGAAAGAATCCACTGCCAAACGTTTAGTGAACCCGAAATCCCTGCAATGTTTTAATGGAATAGAAATCCACTGCAACTTTAAGGAAAGAAATCCACTGCAATGGGTTTAAAAGAAAGAAATCCCTGCAATGTTAGGAAAAGAATCCACTGCAATGTTTAAGAAAACGTCACTGGCAAATGTTAGGAAGAATCCCAAACCTGCAACCTTTAAGGAAAGAATCCAACTGCATTTTGTTTAAGGAAAAGAAATCCACTACACTGTTTAGGAAAAGAAATCCCCTGCAATTTTTTAGGAAGAAAATTTTCCACTGGCAAAATGTTTAAAATGCCGAAGAAATCCACTGCAATGTTTAAGGAAAGAAATCCACTGTACTGTGTAAGGAAAAGAATCCCTCTGAAATTGTTTAAGCAAAAGAAAATCCACTGCAACGTTTTTAAGGAAAGAATCCGACTGCAGTTTTTAGGAAATGAAAATCCCAATGCAATGTTTAAGGAAAGAAATCCCTGCAATGTTTAGGAATAAGAAATCCAACTGCAATTTGTTTAAGGGAAATGAAATCCACCAATGTTTAAGGAAAAGACTCCCGGCAACGTTTAAGGAAAGAAATCCACTGCAATGTTTAGGAAAAGAAATCCCCTGCAACGTTTAAGGAAAGAAATCCACTGCAATGTTTAAGGAAAGAAATCCACTGCAATGTTTAAGGAAAGAAATCCACTGCAATGTTTAGGAAAAGAAATCCACTGCAATGTTTAAGGAAAGAAATCCACTGCAACGTTTAAGGAAAGAAATCCACTACAATGTTTAAGGAAAGAAATCCACTGCAATGTTTAGGAAAAGCCAAATCTGCAAACGTTTTAAGGAAAAGAAATCCCATCTGCAATGTTTAGAAAAGAAATCCACTGCAACGTTTAAGGAAAGAAATCCACTGCAATGTTTAGGAAAAGAAATCCACTGCAATGTTTAGGAAAAGAAATCCACTGCAACGTTTAAGGAAAGAAATCCACTGCAATGTTTAGGAAAAGAAATCCACTGCAACGTTTAAGGAAAGAAATCCACTGCAATGTTCAAGAAAAGAAATCAACTGCAACGTTTAAGGAAAGAAATCCATTGCAACGTTCATGGACAGAAATCTGCTGCAAAGTTCATGGACAGAAATCCATTGCAACGTTCATGGAAAGAAATCCGCTGCAATGTTCGAGGACTGAAATCCGCTGCAACGCTCAAGGAAAGAAAACTGCTGCAATGTTCATGGACAGAAATCCGCTGCAATATTCATGGGTAGAAATCCACAGGAATGTCCATGGACAGAAAGCCACTGCAATGTTCAAGGAAAGAAATCCAAATCCACTGTAATTGTCTAGGATAGAAATCCACTAGCGTTTAAGGGCGGGAGATGCACCTAGTCACATAAACAAATGACACCAGCACACGGCAACTGGATTTCTTACCTAAAGATTCCCAGTAATTACAATTCATCGACAAACAAGTGAGTAATATATGGGATTGAGCTTTCTCTCTCTCTCTCTCTTCTCTCTAAGTTCAGATTTAAGATCACTGCTTTCAATAACCGATGGAAATAACCATATCCACATAGGGGCGGTACCGACTTAGTAATCACCCAATCCCTGATGATTGGAACCATTCTAAAAGTATTTATGTATTTGTTTATCTGCTTATCTCTCTCTCTCTCTCTCTCTCTCTCTCTCTTACACACACACAATTCGAGGTCAAAATCTTTATTTGATGTTATATCTATATATTTCTTTTCCGGTAAAAAGATTTCTTCTAAACTTCTGCTCAATAATTTATCCCTTTTATTCAAGAGTCTACTTTTATTTCTTCCTTCACATGACTGGTCACAATCTCGAATGATATGAATGCAACACGTCAATGATAGGCTTAAATTTCTCCAAAATTGGGTCTCAAAGCGAATGGGGCAAAGAAACGGAAAACATGGAATACCAGCAAAAAATCAGGGAGGACAACCTCCCTTGATAATGTTATTATTTTTTATCATTAAGATATTATTATGAACCTTATTCACATGCAACGATCCCACAGAGGCCACTGACTTTAAATTCAAGCTTACAATGAATATGGTGTTCGTTAAGAAGTAAAAGGAGGTAAATGGGAATACCATAAATATTAATAAATCAAGGAATATATATAAAAATAAAAATAACAAAGCTGTAGACCATGCACCGATGTAACTTGATGATCAGAAAATTGTATTTAACTGCAAAAACGTATTTAACAATCGTATCCAAGTAAAGACAAGTAAAAAACGCACAGAAGTTTCTTCGGCGCAATGGAGTTTTCTGTACAGCGTTTAATTACGGCCACCGAAAATAGATCTCTCTCTAGGTGGTCTCGATATAATGTGCAGTATGAGCCATGAAACTCTAAGCGAATCGTGGTAGCCTGTGCTGTTGCGTTGCCAGAAGCACGATCATGGCTGACTGCATGTTTGATGACTGGAGGGTGGATGATCAACGTACCAATTGGCAACCTTCTATCCTCAGTAGTTTTCAATAACAGTAGGCGGACGGACAGACTAATGCCGGCACAATAGTTTTCTTTTCAGAAAACTATAAATGAAATCAAGCACATGCCAATCAATTTTTAAAACAAAATGATAACTCCAAACCTGTTCTTAACTACAATAAATAGCTGAAAGACAAGAGTCACGACTGTATTTAAAATAAAAAAAAATAAGTTCTTTATAAGAAAAGCATTTGGCAGAGTAAATTACCTGAAGCTCTTCCTGAAGCTGCATAAAAGAGGCACACCTCTGTATTTAACTGGCATTTTATATTGCTGGTTTTCCACAGCAATTCTGTGTCAAATGGGCTAACGTATTGTCGTACACCTTCGGCTCCCTGAACGGGCTTCGGCAAGAGGGCATTCTCTCACCATACCTGTTTAATACGTACACAGATGCCCTGAATGTCAAACTGAACCCACTCCCAATCGGATGCACTTTGTAAACAACCTCTGTCACGCCGACGATATGGTTCTGTTTTCTCCAGCAGTACAAGGTTTCCGACGAGTGACAACGACTATGCAGAGAAATTTGATAACCTATACAATGCAACCAAGATTCGGTGCATGTCGCTGCTCCCGAGATCGCTTAAGCATATTGCAGAACCACAAATTTTCCTCGGAAATCATTGGCTGGAATTCGTGCACGAATTTCCGTATTTGGGTCACATTATTAACGACGACCTAAAAGATACGGCAGACATTGAACAGAGGCGCCGTAAGCTATGTGCAAATGGCAACATGATTGCAAGGAGGGTTGCCTTCTGTCACCGAGACTTGAAACTGCTGCTCTTCCACTCGTATTGCTTCAGTATCTATGGGTGCTCCCTCTGGACGAACTATACCGAGAGACCATAAGACGTACCACTGTTGTTCACAATGACATTGTGAGACGCCTCACAAACACTCCTCGCTACCACTCCGCCACACAGTTGTTCACAGAAAACCGCCTAGACAATCTAAATATCATTGGAAGGTGAACAATGTCCAGTCTGATCACACGACTGCGAAACAGCAGCAATTCGCTCATACAAAGCATCCTAAGTAGTGAGGCAAGAAGATCTAAATTGTTGGGAAGATGGGAAAATGAGGCGGTTGTTCCCTAGATGACTTAATCTTTGTTTTTGCAAAGTGTCATCTGCCGAATCTTTCATTATTATATTACTACGATTATTGTTATTTTGCTACATTCAATTTTCGTACTTAGCCTTCCGGGCCTTACTAATGTAAACACCTAAGGTCCCCTGTCCCTAGCTGGAATTTGATTATATATAATCTACTCTCTAACTGTTATAATCTTTAATATTTTTATCTTTTTTTTTTAACTATTCTCAATATTATTATGGTTATTACCATTATTTTGATTACCATATTTTATACTACTTCAGCAAGTGTGGATATGCCGATTATTTTTTTTTTTGTATCTTGTTATCATACGTATCTATATTGTGTATGGTATTGTCTATTATTTGAATATAATAGACAATAAAATTGAAAATAAAATTGATTATTATTATTATTATTATTATTATTATTAACATGACTAACAATAAAACACAAGGCGTACTTATAACTTTATATAATGACGGAAGTTTTAAAACAAAAGTAAAATAAGCTTTACATCCGTACCCCAACAAAATCTAAACATAAAATGAGTACTTAATACGTGTATCAAACTAAAAAGAGCAAAAAGCCAAGAATCAAGTAAGCTTGACGCGCGCATCTGAATAAAAATGCCTACAAAGAAACATGTCAGCTGTAACTAAATATGCACTCACACCTGAATACAATACATCGGTGTAGCACGAACGAAAAGATGCATTCATCCCCGATCACCCACAAGTAAGGCTAGGAGATTCACATCAGCCGTGCATTTGATGTCTACCCCAGTCCCTTACGACGTTCCTGATTGGCTGGTGATAAGCCAATGACAGGGCTGGAAACTCTCAGTCTCTCTCAAGAGTTCATATAGGCAGGATGTATATTCCACCTCTACTGAGGGATGCTTTTGAAAGACGTATCCCTCAGGAGAGGTTGAATATACATCCTGCTTACGTGAACTCTCTCGAGAGACAGTTTTCAGCCCCGTGATTGGCTTATCAACAGCCAATCAGGAGCGTCGAAAGGGACTGGCCTAGACATCACATGCACCGGTGATGTGAATCTACTATACTATGCCTTTGCAGTGACTCCTAAACTAAACCAGTCGACGTTTTACCGACATCCCTTCCGATAAGACAGACCACAGGACGTTATAACATTGGGTCATTTTATCACAAAACTTACATTTATAAGCATTCGGAACTTTCTTGTTACTATAATAGGTTATATATATAATATATATGTGTGTATGTATATATACATAATCGGATATACATACATGTATATATATGTGTATGTATATATATACATATAATTGCATATATATATATATATATATCTATATATATATATATATATATATATATATATTAGAAGTAATAAACACAATCACGTGTGGAAGAGAAATATATGTCTGACTCCCATCGGAGTGGAAGTTATTAGGTATTATTTGAATGAAATCCTATCAATCGGGTTCACTACTGGATCGGCAAGTAGGGTAAAACTCGCTGGTATGCTAGACCAAGTTCTAGAGTGCTAGACAAAAACCCTGCCCCAGGTAAAAAAGGCTTAGGTACAGTGATACTTAGGTTCCAACTGAGCTAATTGAAAGATGCGAGTTCGATCCTAGTGAGTCAAAAATTTAAAAATTTAATGATATATATATGATGACTTAAACTGACCAGCATTGGCAACAAATGCAATCATACTTACCTGATGTAGGCCTATGTGTAACAGTAGTCGTATGATAATATGGGCAGATAAAAGATGCGTGATCGCATGATGGTAGGCTATATCACTAGCTTGCTAATTTCAGGACTAAATGATCGAACGATCTTGCAGCTACTCCTGTATTTCCCTTTCCTTCGTTACACACACACACACACACACACATACATATATATATATATATATATATATATATATATATATATATATATAAAATTTCCAAAGATTTCTTGAAGAACCCAAAACTCTGCACCATCCCCTTCAGGTACTTACATCTAAGAGCCTGAAATGGGAGCGCAATAGTCGAGAGATCTACAATCTGGAAAGGAAATGAGAAATTGGACGACGGGGTTGGTCTATCAGATGACGACTTGGTTAAAGAAAAAAAAAAAATCTCCCAGAGATTTGCTGAATCAAGAGAACGCACAAAATAGTCATATGTGAGACGTCAACATCGAATATTTTATCAAGAGCCCGTGCTGCCTGCGAAATGCCACACGAAAAATCTTATTGACGTTACATTTCAAACCTTCTCTCAGTGTTCACATTGTTTATTTTCCGGGCCAATATATTCCAGAACTTTGTTGGGCATAACAAACGAGCAATATAGCCAGACCTTCATTGTGGTGGTATTCTAAAACAATCAAATTTTACGTACATAAAGGATTTGTGGTTTTTACCTAATTTATTGACTTTGTTCATCCTCCTATCCCTTAAACTAGGGAACATGTTAACAGTTTACAGATCAAAGTATACATTCCTTTACTTTCCCACGGCCACACAGTCTTGTTTCCGTGGCCCTATGCGCCCCTTCCCATTCTTATTTTAGTTATCAGCTTCTCTGTTCAATATCTGTGAGCAGTTATTTCTATGATTTTCTTGCTTTAAAAAATAATTCTCATTTGCTACTATTTCATGTACAAGTTTTGTTTGTAGTCCCTTGAAAGAGAGAGAGAGAGAGAGAGAGAGAGAGAAGAGAGAGAGAGACGAGAGAGAGAGAGAGCGAGAGAGAGAGAGAGAGGAAGAGAGAGAGAGAGGGAAGGGAGGAGAGGGGGAGAGGAGAGAAAACCGTATTGAAATACACTCCATCGCACGGCAGTATTCTTTAACTTAGCCAGTAAGAAAAAAGGCATCGTTCAAGTCAACCGAACCATCTTGTTCCCTGAGACTGGCTCTGACCCGACCTACATCGCCAGTATGACCTTTAAGACCTGACGCCCCAACACCACACCAAAGTATGCATGCACCTCGTGACAGCGTGAGGACACCCTTTGTGAGGCTTGCATCTTTTCATTAGTGTTGTAACAATGTTGTGAACTTGCTTTGCGGAAATGGAATTATGGCAACCAACAAGGATTACGGGGAAATCTGAAAAACTGAATACAACACTACCAATTCTTTATTAATATCATAGTCATGCACACCAGCTGGTTTGCTTACGTTAAACATTTGCTACCAATAATAACTAACACGCAAATCTCCTCAATAGTGACCGAATACATAGGCATTGGTACTACCACTAATGTATTCCAAAAGTTGGGTGTTGTCAACTGATTTATTTAAACAATTTTAACCCTCCTCTTAGTACACACGGAGTTTGCATTCTCGGCCAATATATGGCAATATATTTCCAGACCTTTATTGTGTAATTCTACTTCCATGCATAAATAATTTGTGGCTTCAACCTCATTTTTTTTCTTCCCTTCGTGACCCTTTAAAGTGGAGAACATTTACCAGTCTACAAACATAATATAAACACTTCAATTTAAACCTTTCATATAAGTACTTCCGCTGGCCGATTATAACCATTCAAACACCAGCCACCTTCGTGACACGTCCGAATAAAAAGCAATATTCAATATTTTACTTTTAGTCTCACTATATACTACTACACTCCGGTGTGACATGTGGATAGGCCTAACACGCAAGACAACAAGGTTACAGTCATCAGGATGGAATTAACATCAGACTCTTGCAATGCAAAAAAAATTCAATGCCAAGTGAAAACTAGGTAAATTATAAGAAATATTTGACAACAAAACGAATGTATGGATGCATAATAGGTATGAGCGTAATGTTTATATGGAAAGGTCAGGGGCTTCACATGAGTTAATATAAATATAGCGACATGAGTTTTACTAACGCAATGAAGTGCCACAACATCATTAGTAGGTTTGTCTCGCCTAGCAAAACACGAGAGAGAGAGAGAGAGAGAGAGAGAGAGAGAGAGAGAGAGAGATACAAACCGCTACCTCCACCCTTCTTAGTTTCGTTTCTCTCCAATGAAAACCAAATAATTCTTTCGCGACAGGCTTTCGAACATAATATTCTTACCTTTCCGAAGCCATGACTGCTGATGAATGGGTCTCGAAGTCAATATCTATCCTTTGTTACAGACTCAAAACAGAAACGTCTTGAAAAATTTACATTTTAAAACACACTGTAAGCAACATCCTTACTCACTCACTCAACATTGTATACTGAAGGTTCCAATAATACCGTAGCTCGCGCTTACCTCAATGTCTCTCACTCTTGAACGAACGCCAAACTCTCTTACTCAGCGTGCGAGTACTTTGACATTTACTGCATAAGACATTTCACGTATATTATAGTACCATTCTTAATCTTTCTAGCGTTCATTACAATTTGTTGCTTATTATTACGAGCATGAGTTTAAATTAAATAAGTGCTTTGTATAATTTCTGTTGCTACAACTGTCTTGGGGGTCTTGGGGCCACGCAGGGCTGTAGGGGTTCTATCCTTCGAAGATTTTGCGCGTGCACTTTAAAAGAAAAACACGCATCCTATCACTGCTCTGTAATTCTTCCAGAACATTTGATTTGCCATATGTGTGGAATTTTTCAATAATTCAGAAATCACAATTATACAAACCTCTTTCTTTCTTTTGTATTTTGATACCTTCAATTTGAATCGCTAATGAAAATTCTCCACGAAGGATTATTTATTTTTACTATTGTTTCGCTTTTACTTCGATTCTTAAGCAATAAAGCTTTTTTCTTTTTTAATATACTTTCGGCCTGTAACAATGTATTATGAATAAGAAACAACAGGCGATACGGGAGAACTTAAAAGACACTGACTTGGTTTGACATGGCAACTTGAATTATTAAGACTCCACCAAAATTGCTGCTACAGCAACAATGATACTATTCCTACGTGCTTCATTTATGACTTCTATCTAGATCACTTTCCCCCCTTCACGCCTATCTTTTTCATTTTTCTTCATTTTCCCTTCCTTTCTCACTTTAGTTTATAATTTTCGGCTTGTATGCTATCGGTTACCCTTACAATATTAATGTTGTACATTACACCGAGTTTTATCGAAACTATTATAGATTAATCAATTTCGTACAAATCTGCCTCTCACCCTAAAAGTCTTTTTGATCCACTTCTTATATTATTCATTAGCGAATAGAAAACTATATTGAGTTACAATTAAGTAAATGAGTTATAAACTTCTTAGTAACAGAAGAGAGTAAAAACAAAAGAGACTAAAAACAATGTTCACTCGCTTGATGATGGTCATTATACCCGCTGTTTTAAAGCCTTGATCGAAATACCTACACACCCATTTCTCATTTCTCCTAAGATATGACGATTATATGACGCCAAAAGTGTTGCGCCTGCGATATATATATATATATATATATATATATATATATATATATATATATATATATATATATATATATATTAACTATGGCTGGTGCTAGTCAAAACATGTCTAGTACCTGTAGGAAAAATGGTATTTCTATATAAGCATTCCGCATCGTTCGTCCCCGCGAATACGAAAGCCACCAGGAATTGGGGCGTCAAATGTATTTCGCCGTGTTTAGTACGAGCCCATGGGGGTTAATTACAGTCGTCCGAGTAAATATTACTTAAAATTCTTGCTCAGGAGGTAAAACTGCATAGAAAGACCGCAACTGCCATAGTCTAGACTACCACGGAATAGTAATTTAGATCTACCGAAAAAATATCAAACTGTAAACCCGAATAATGAGACACTTGGTCACAAAGGAGCTAAAAAGAAATTGTTGTTCGGTTCGTCGAGTTTTTTCAGTTTCCCCTGCTAGGTTTCGACACTTTGTGCCTGGTTTTCTGTGACTCCTCACGTCTGCTCTCCCTTTCCCTTTCCTCATGTACATTGTGCATTCTGTCTGAACCCGTTCGTTTTCATTCATACTTTTCGCTCTGATCTAAACAGGAGTGTTTTTCCTCCTTTATTCCGCCATTCCATGATGCTCAGCATATACTCACATAGCCGGGATTGATTTTTACAGAAGGTAAGGTTGTTTTAGAATGGGACCCCGCCAACAATTTGTAAAGAAAACTTTGGACTTTTAATAATGGTTGTTCGATCTATACCTCACAACTTGGCGAAATAGTTGGACAAGATGTGAGACTGAAGATCACGCTAACATGTAAGGTAGTAAAATAGTAACCAACATGGCGACAAGAGATAAAATGGTACTATGCTGGAGGGTAATAGTACTACTATTGCAAGTTGTAGAAGTAAAATAGTATTTAATTAGAGAAGAGGCCAGACCAAAAAGTAGGACAAGAGGTAAGTGGAGTAATGTAAGCACTTTGCGGGACAGATTTAGCCTAGCTCAAAATACAAACTGGCCTAAACTTATATTATGGAGCCACTGCAAGTGATTGTAAGATACATGTGTAAGAAGTGGGTGGGTTCAGGGCTTCACTTTCCCCATCTGAGAAAAAGTATTAAAAAAAATGAAATTGCAAAAACTCGGCATTAAATCAAACCGAATTTAGAAGTTTCACGAATGTTCCAGATTTTTTTTTTATTGAGAATAATTGGAAAGTCGTGAAAGATTTAGACAATGGGAGTTAAAAAGTATTGTGGACAGCATATATATATATATATATATATATATATATATATATATATATATATATATATATATATATATATGTGTGTGTGTGTTGTGTGTGTGTGTGTGTGTGTGTGTGTGTGTGTGTCAGATGAAAGGGGCTATAATTAATAATATATTTAATATGCCAATGTGATGTGCTGTGACTTTTTTTAGAATGCGCAGACTACCCATAGAGACAGTCCGAAGTAATGACCTGAGAAAGCTGATAAATCATTTCTGGGATGGCGTGATATGAAGATGTTTGTTTAAGCAGGTCAACGTTTGTTCTGTAGTTATGTGTGAGGTCATGGGATCTTGTTCAAGTGCCTTTGGACTGGTTGCAACGAGTTACATGGGGTGTTGACGAAGTGTGAATTCATATGTACTCGTGCGCCTCTTCCGTTCATAATGGCATCTTTAACCAAGTCTATGGGAAGACTTACAGAGAGGTCTGTGCGAGAAAGGCAAGATGCCGGGATAGCTCTGCGAAAGTTTATTTACTTCTGTGTGTGATATTCTGGGCTGTAATGGGTAAGTGTTACCTTACTTTACCTAAAGGGATGGCTTGTTTGATATCTTGTAAGATGTTCCATTTTATTGACTTTGCCTTTACAATTGTGTGTGCTTACGAGTATGTTCTCGTGTCTTTGTAACAGGCGTTTCTGGCAAGGGGACCGAGAGTCCTAGGGGGACAGAGAGTCCCGTATGGAGGAGAGCTGATTGGTGTGACTAATTACTGATTAAGACATTTAAATACTGGGGATTTAACTGAGCTAGTTAGTCTGTGAGACTTGAATTATTATCTTTCCATTGTTAAATAAATATTATTTTTGTAATGCATGACTCTCATTTGATGACCTGTTAGAATGGAGAGAGAGAGAGGTTGCGAGTCGAGAGAGAGAGAGAGAGAGCGAGGCTATGCCAGTGATCACCGAGAGAGGAGAGAGAGAGAGAGAGAGAGAGAGAGATTGAGTGTGTAGCTAGTTTGCCTTAACGCTCGGGTTTCACGCATACCAAATATTAAATACCCTTCGCTGGTAAATGGTATCAGAGATGGGAAACAGATTTTGGTGGCAAGCGGTGTAAGAGGCTTTTATATATTTTATAAGCCGTGGGTACGCCTCCGAAGAGAGTTTCTGGGATTGTGGAAAATTGTTAGATTGTTAGATTTCAGTTACTAAGTGAGAGATAATGAAAAATATCCGTCCATTAACTGTGGAAAGGGGAAGGATTTTTACTAGAGTTATCAATTTTGCCCAGAACGAGATGCCTCAAGACTCGAGAGAGCTGGGAACAGTCAGTTAGAACTGAGATGTTTGTGAGTGCGTTTCCGAGGCATCTGCGTGCGTGCGAGTGATCGAGTTTGCATTATGTCGGCGGGATTAACTTGTTTTGCGGTCGCGTTTTCTTCCATTGAGAAGTGGTAAGTGTTAAAGAGCCTTTTTAAGTCTTGGGGAGGGTTTTTTGAATCATTCAGTGTAATGGGATTGGTTTGGGATACCACATTTTTTTCCCCATAGTAGCAGAAAGTGACGTGTTTTCTTTATTGGCGCATGTTTAGAAGAGACGCATTCGTCTTTGTTTAACATATACGTGTGTATGAACTGTTTTCATACATGCAAATCTGTGCTTGAATTGCATTTTTTGCTTGGAGACAGAGAGCGCCCAGTCATTTTTATGGGCTCAGCATATTCTCTGCAAGGGGAAGGCGAGTAGTGGTCTGCCTCGGAGGCATTGCTTACCGGGAGGGTACTGGTGGTCTGCCTTAGGGGGTACTCAGACACTGTTCAGGGGGGTGTTCTAACGCCCAGGGGAGGGTGAAGTTCTCTTTTTTTTCTCAGTGGGGGGTGAACTCCTTTTTTTTTCTTTGTCGGGGTATCGGGGACAAATTTGCCCTTGATAATGAATTTCCAATGCCAAGGACATCAGCTGATAACGATTAGTTGATGATGTGAGATGCCCCTAGGGTCTTTTTTTAGAAAGAGATTTTCTTTCTCTTGAATGAAGAGAAAAGGAAATGAAATGCATTGGATGTGTGTAAGTTTTCCTTATGCTTTGGAAGGCACAAATATAATGGGGACACAGCAATTATTATTATTTTTTTTATTGTGTTGGGGTGTGGCAATGGTGATGAATACCGTGGAAATGGCAATATTAATGCTTTTACTGGTGACACGGGAGATATTTTTTATGGGAGATATTTTACAATGAATATTTTTTTGCGGGAGGGTTACTTAAGTAGAATTATCATTACTTGAGACTTATTTTACGAGAGATTTAAGATATTTCATGGGAGATTATTTTATAATTATTACAGATAATTATATTATGGAGAATTATTACAATGAATTATGGGAGAAGTTTTGTGGTTAATTAATTATTGAGTTTTTATAACTTTAGAGAATGTGTCAGTAGTTCATGAGTGATGAAACTGGCTGAATCTTGATGAATTTGTGCTGAATTTGCTGAACTTTTGGTGAATTGTGATGAATCTTGCTGAACTTTTGGTGAATTTTGTGCTGAATGTTTGGTGAATGGACAAGCATTAACATTGGTAATGTTTTTTTTTATACTAATACTGGTGATTTTGATGATAGCAATTTTGGTGATACTGCTGATAATGATACTTCTGATACTGTGATTATATATATATATATATATATATATAATATATATATATATATATATATATATATATATATCTATATATAGTAATATATCTAGATATATATTATTATTAATAACTATATATATAATATATATATATACTAATACGTGGGTGCTGTAATGCTATCAAGGGTGGTGTTGTTTTTTTTTTTAAATTTGGGAGGAACTAACAACACATTTTTTTTGTTTTCCTTTTTTTATGAGTTCAGCAGGTAATTGCTTGGCATCTACGTGAGTTACGGGGATAGTTAAAAGTGCCATTGATTTTTCTTTTCTCCTTTTTTAGAAGTTAGCCATCGCTGACACAAGTTTTTTTATATCATGGGTGAATTTGAATTTATTTTTTCTCTCCAGTTTGTGTGAATATTTTTTTAATATCTTAGTTCGTGACTCAGAGTCATTGTTCGGGAATGTGTTTGTGTTTTCAGCTGTCTGATGGTGCAGAGAGATATATGGGAGAATTTTTGCATTTTTTGAATGCATACGTAATGGCACTACATTTTTTTTTCTGGACATTTATGTTCCAGAAATTGTGAGTTTTCTTGTGCAATACCTTTGTTGTATTTGTGACAACTTTGCCAGAGATAGGAAACTTAGCTAAGTTTCTAATGGCCTATGTCGTAGTGCATATGGAGAAGTCTTTGTTAAGAAACATTGAATTTGGAGTTTTGTTATAATGAGTTGTGGCACATTGGTGATTTTTTCTAGAATTTCCTAGACAATTTTATTTGCCGAGTTTTTGCCTTTTTTCAGCAATTATGCTAAGGAGAGAGTTTATAGGTTTTGACTATAACATTGAGTTATTCCCTTGGGAATTGGAGGTATATTATTTTGGAGATATAATTTGAGATATAATATATTGGATGTATATTTTGGCCATTTGATATTTGCTTATGGTGGTGTGAGCTATGTTTAGTTCAATTATTTTGCAGCCATCTTTGTTGCAAATGGAGACACATTTTTGAGGAGATATATGGGGCAATATTTGTGAGTGGGTCAGCTAGATGCTTTGAGTGCACATTTTTTTGGAGATGGGATTTCATTTTTTGATTATCCTGTTTGGACATATATTTTTTGGAGACTCGTTTTATTCCACATGGAGTTATTGGTGAAATAGGTGAGTATTTTTTATTTGCTGAAACAGAGGTGAATATTTTTTATTCCTGGAGTGGTGTTATTATTAAGAGGGTGACTTATATTTATATATATGGAGGTAAAATTGATCTTTGGCGGGTGACCTTTTTTGTGGTCATGGAGTTTTCTCAAACGTAGAGAAGAGTTCTGTGGTTCTTTCTTTTTGGTTTTGTGATTAATTGGAGGCGAGTGGCATTACTGCATTGTGGTCCTATGGAGATATTGTGCATTTTTTATGTTCACAAGTGTGTTATTTTTGGAGGCATATAATTGCCGAATTACGAGTTTATCATAGTTTTTATCCCGAATAGGTGATAATTTTTTATATAATTGGGCAGTAACATATGAGAGATATGTCTTCGAGACAATCTTTGAGCAGCTTAGTCATATCCTGGAGTTAATTTAGTGAAATGTGCTTACTTCGTGTCAGTATAAACCTTTTTCTTGAAAATCATGAGTTTCTGAACTTGCGAGTCTGACTAGACACTTTTTTGTGCTGCAGTTTGAGCACACGTGTCCGCAGGAGGATTTTTTTTGCTGAAACCGCTGCGATGAGTCCTGTGTGCTGATTCCCTTCCTCTAGTGGTGATTGCTCAGAGTTTTGCAATATCTGGAAATGTTGACCATAGCATTTCATGAAAATGCACGTGTGAGAGTTGCTTTCTGACCGTGTACGGTCGCATGAAAGTTGCGATGTCAAAAATTCCGTAACTATACATGTGGCATTTATGGGGAAAAACGTGGGGTTATGTATATCATACATATAATATGTGCTTTGTGATTGGGAAGTTTACTTGTGATTATCTTTTTTTATTTTTCTTCCTTTTCCTATGAGAGATGTAATTGGGGATTTAGTTTTAAATAGCATTTCTTTTTGGACGGGAGGTGTAATTTATCAGGGTTGTGATTTACATAAATGGGCATTTGACATTAAGTCTCATTGTAATTAATTATATGAGCAGTAAGGGGTTTTTGCTGTTAAATATTGGAGATTTTTACTGATTTTGTGAGTTGCTGTAATATCAGAGCTTGAGAGAACATTTTTTATTTTTGGGTCTGGGCTTGTTACTTTATTTTTTTTTTCTTGGGCTCATTACCTTTTTTCTTTTTTTTTTTTACTTGTGGGAACATTCGAGTTTGAAATGTGAGTGCAGAAGTCCGTGGAGTTACTGTGAGTTCTGGGTTGTGTGTGCTGATGTATGAGTTTGGAGAATTAAGTTAGAGAACTTGATATTTTTTTCTTTGCGAGTTGTCATAATGACTTGTGATTTAGTGGTCATATTAAATGGAGTTAATTGGGAGACGTTCAGTTAGTATCTCTGAATTTTTGAGGTCATTATTTGATAGAAGTAGTATGTCTGGGGTTAATTTTCTTTGATTGACCGATGACTTGACTGACATACTTACACACCATAATCTTCGTTCCCCGACGCTACCAAGACGTCCACCAGCCATGCAGAGATGTTGCTTTCGTTTATCCAGGGTGATTACGAGAGTTTCTACGAGTCTACAGGGTTCTACAACGTTTTTTGATCTACAGAAGCCGTTGGAAGTCTTCTACAGGGAGGGGAGGCCGTTCGCCTTCTTACAGCATACTACAGTCTGTGCTGGAAGTTGCAGACAAAGAGGGATATTCAAGAATCCAAAATGGGAGAACATTTTTGAGATGAAGTGTGATGGACTTTACTTTGTGCTGCCAGAGACGTGCAGTTATTACTATTTTTTTTTTTTTTTGAGCCGGCCAATGTGTTTTATATGTATAAGCTGTTTTACCAGTTGCTAGGCAGGGGCTAGCAATTTTAGGTGGCCGAGCTCTGTCAGATGAAAGGGGCTATAATTAATAATATATTTAATATGCCAATGTGATGTGCTGTGACTTTTTTTATTATGCGCAGACTACCCATAGAGACAGTCCGAAGCAATGACCTGAGAAAGCTGATAAATCATTTCTGGGATGGCGTGATATGAAGATGTTTGTTTAAGCAGGTCAACGTTCGTTCTGTAGTTATGTGTGAGGTCATGGGATCTTGTTCAAGTGCCTTTGGAAACTGGCTGCATCCAGTTACATGGGGCGTTGACGAAGTGTGAATTCATATGTATGTATGCGCCTCTTCCGTTCATAATGGCATCTTTAGCCAAGTCTATGGGAAGACTTACAGAGAGGTCTGTGCGAGAAAGGCAAGATGCCGGGATAGCTCTGCGAAAGTTTATTTACTTCTGTGTGTGATATTCTGGGCTGTAATGGGTAAGTGTTACCTTACTTTAGCCATAGGTATGGCTTGTTTGATATCTTGTAAGATGTTCCATTTTATTGACTTTGCCTTTACAATTGTGTGTGCTTACGAGTATGTTCTCGTGTCTTTGTAACAGGCGTTTCTGGCAAGGGGACCGAGAGTCCTAGGGGGACAGAGAGTCCCGTATGGAGGAGAGCTAATTGGTGTGACTAATTACTGATTAAGACATTTAAATACTAGGGGTTTAACTGAGCTGGTTAGTTTGTGAGACTTGAATTATTATCTTTCCATTGTTAAATAAATATTATTTTTGTAATGCATGACTCTCATTTGATGACCTGTTAGAATGAAGAGAGAGAGAGAGAGGTTGCGAGTCGAGAGAGAGAGAGAGCGGAGGCTATGCTATTGATCACCTCGAAAGAGAGAGAGAGAGAGAGAGAGAGAGAGAGATTGAGTGTGTAGCTAGTTTGCCTCAACGCTCGGGTTTGACGCATACCAAATATTAAATACCCATCGCTGGTAAATAGTATCAGGAGATGGGTTAACATATATATATATATAATATATATATATATATATATATAATATATAAATATCAAGAGGATGGAAATTATTGTAACATATATACATATATATATTATATATATATATATATATATATATTATATAATATATATAGATTATAGCTTAGATATGTATATATAATATATATATATATATACAATATATATATATTATATACTATAATATTATATATTAATTAATAATATATATATATATGTATATAATATATATATATTTATATATATATATACAATATAATATATATATAATATATATATATATAATTATATATATATATCTATATACAATATATATATATATATATATATAATATATAATATATATATATATATATAGATATATATATATATATATATTATATATATAATATATATATATAATATATAATATATAGAATATATATATATATATATTATATACATATATAGATATAAACATTATATATATAACATATATATCTAACATAATATATAACATATATACATATATCATAAATATATATAATATATATATATAGATATATATTCTATAATATATATACTATATATCTATTATACTAATATATATATATATATTCTATATTACTTATATATAATATCCACAGATATACATATATATATATTTATTAAAAATATATATATATATATAAATCTCATATATATATAATATTAGATATAATATAGTATATATATATATAATGTATGATATGGGTATCTCTATATATATATATATCTATTATTATATAAATAAATATATATGTATATAATATATATAGTATATATATAGATATTATTATATATATTTCTGTATTATTATTGGAATATAATATATATATATATAGATATATGTTTAATATATATATATATATCTATATATATATTGAGCGTAGTATCAGGTTCTTATAACATCTATATATAACATATATATTATAACTATTATATAATATATATATATATATATAATATATATAATCTATATACATATAATATATATATATATCTATCATTATAACAATATATATATAACATATATATATACATATATAACATATATATTATATATATATAATATTATATATATACTATACTATATATATAATATATCCAATTCACTTCATTAGCTACTGTAGTCTGAACTCTTGCCCAAAACTACCGTAGGATGGGGTCAGTCTGGCAGAATTTGGGCCAAAGGTCAAGCCCTGGGACCTATGATAAAAAGTCGTACATTGCTGAAAGCGAAATGGGGTTACCAGAATCAGAGGTTTCAGGGACTATCTTTTATGGAACCAAGATGATTTCTTGAAAGAAGGGTCAGCCGGTAAGTGTCCGTAACTGCATTTTCCATTCATCAACTGAACAAAGAGAGCCACTGACTTTCCTGTCAGTGTTAGTATAGGTCTAGGAGTATTCATTGGCAAGAAAGGCACAGTGTCATTGATGCCTCTATGGTAAGAAAAAAAAAAAAGTCTCTTTAAATCATTGTTTCCCAACCAGTCGGCAAGTGGAATTGCCCTGGTGATGAAGTGGTCATCAGTTAAAATTTCTCATTGGGTGTATATTAATCCAGAGGTAGAGTGAATTGGATATGAAAGATATTTGTAGCTTAATATTTGTGAATATATATATATATATATATATATATATATATATATATATATATATATATATATTGTGACAAAGTGCCAAGTATCTGATTACTACTGTTACCATTCATTATTAAGTGTTACCTCACAACAGCCAGACACCTGAACCTTGATCACAGGTAAAATATGACTGAATATTCTAAAGGCAACAGTGCTCCCTTAAACAACTTACCAGTATTACAGAAAATCAGACTAAGTTCATCAAAAGAGTTGTGAGGCATTCTTATATGTAATCAAACTAATTAAAGGGCATCACTCGTTGGAATGTTGCAGGTGCATTCATCAGACCAAATGGCAGAACAGTACATATACTTATACAGTCCAAAAGGAGTAGTAAAAGCTGACAGCAACTTGGCATTCTCATCTAAGGGAATTTGATAATATCCTTTCAGCAAGTCTATCTTGGAAACAAACTTGGCTTGCCCTATATTATCAAGTAACTGATCTATAAGAAGCAATGGATAATTGTCAGCCGCACTGATAGAATTCAGTTTCCTATAATCGGTACACATTCTAAATGACCCATCTGGTTTCTTCACTAACACACATGGAGAACTGAAGTGACTTAAATTGGGTTCTGCTAATCCATGTTGCAGCAAATACTCAACTTCTTTCTTCAAAACATCTTGATGATAAGGTGATAAGCGATAGACTCTTTGCTTGAATGGTTTTCCATCTTCTTGAATCTTGACCTCATGCTTGGTCAGATCAGTACACCTAGGTACATCTGCAAAAATTTCTGGGAAACTTCTAATCACTTCACTTAAGTCTTCACCTTTTTCAACACTCAGATGTTTCAATTTATCCTCAAGATTTTCCAAAATTGAAGAATTATTCATTTTGCTTTCAGCTCCCAATTCGTAGCCGTCATCGTCTTCTGTAGATGAAGTTGTTTGGGTTATTGACACAGTTTCAGTTTTAGTTTCTGAGAAATAAGGTTTCAAGAGGTTCATATGTATCTTCCTTTGTTGTCTTCTTCTTTCTGGTGTTTCAATCACATAAGTTCTATCACTTAACCTCTGAATTATCTTGTAAGGGCCTTGAAATTTATTAGTGAGGGGTAATCTCTTGACAGGTAAGAACACTAGCACTTGTTGACCAACACTAAAACTTCTTAGCTTAGTCTTAGCATCATATCTCCTTCCTTTTCATTTTGTCTTGACTCACTTTCAAATTTTCTAAAGAGAATTTTCTAATCTCTTTCAACCTTTTCCTTAAGTTCTTTACATACTCTCCTTGGATTTCCTCTTGATTTTCTTCCCAATTTTCAGCGAGAATCTTCAACGGTCCTCTCACTTCTCTACCAAAAATCATCTCATTAGGTGAACATCCCATACTTTCTTGATAAGCACTCCTAACTTCAAACAATATTAATGGTAAACCAACATCCCATTCTCTTCCTGACTCAGAACAATACTTTATCAGCATACTTTTCAATGTCTGGTGGAACCTTTCTAAGGCACCTTGAGTTTCTGGATGATAGGCAGTGGATAACTGTTGCTTCACTCCTAACAAATTCATCACATCCTGGAATAACTTTGAAGTAAAGTTTGTTCCTCTATCACTTTGTACTATTTCTGGTATACCAAACTTTGAGAAAAACTCCACAAGTTTTTCAGCAACTATCTTGGCAGATATGTTTCTAACAGGGATTGCCTCTGGATATCTTGTCACAGGACACATTAATGTTAACAAATACTCATTTCCCTTTGTTGTCTTCGGCAGCGGCCCAACTATGTCTATAATCACTTTGCTAAAGGGTTCTCCTCTAACTTCTATAGGTTGTAGGAGGACTTTCTTGATGGTTTCATTCGGTTTTCCAGATATCTGCCAGGTATGACACTCACGACAGAACCTGCTAACATCTTTGTGAAGTCCAGGCCAGAAAAAATATTTCATGATCTTCTCCCAGTCTTCCTGATTCCCATATGTCCAGACTCATGAGCTACTGCTACCACTTGCTTCCTCAACGAATATGGAATCAAAATGTGATGATGTTCGCCCCATACAGAATCTCCTGGTATATCTGTAGGTCTATACTTCCTCATCAGCAAACCTTCCTTCAGATAATAACAGGTAGGAGTTTGTTGCATCTCTTCTCGATCAACAACTCTGAAGAACAAATCAGCTAACGATGCATCCTTCTTCTGCAAGTCCATTAGCTTCTCTCTTGTCACTTGACCAACTTCAAGGGTTGAATTCTCAATATCTGCTAACTCAGCTACTGTAGTTTCACTACTGTCTTCAGGAACACTGACTACTTGAAGTCTCTTCAGGAACAACAGGTTCTTCTTCTTCGTCATCGTCGTTTTCTCCATCATGGGAAATCTCTTCTTGGTCAGCACTAGGGGAAACATCACTTCCCTGGAACAATTCTTCTAAGCACAAAGATCCTTCACTTGATCCTTCTTGGGTGTGTAAATCCTCAGTTGCTTCACTTGCAGTCGTAGTCCTCTTCATACTTCTGGTAGTTACACAACTAGGAAACAGGTGGGGGTTATTCTTCTCCAACTCTACCGTATGATTAATCCTCAACGGTTTGTCTGTCACTACAGGACAAGGAATAAATGGCACACCACCAACTTCATTCCCCAACAGAACATGTACACCTTCCACAGCCAGTGAGTCCTTTACAGCAAAATCAACATTCCCTGTCACCAATACACATGACAGGTGTAAGCGGCATATAGGAGTTACTTCCTCTCCTCCTATACCCTTCATAATAACTGAATCTCCTGTGAGACTCTTCAACTGAGGGTGAGCACCATGTACTACCACACTATGCTTACTCCCTGTATCACGTAATATCTTCACTGGTACCTGCACACTTCCTCCTTGAGTCGACAGCATAGATATATGGCTTAAAAGCCTCCACACTGCTAAGCCATTCACTGCTTGAGGTTACATTTCCACTGGTTGCTAAACATTCAGCTTGTTTAGTTTCAATCTTCTCCGGAGTTTGATTCTTTCCCACACTGCTCTTTGTATCTTCTTTCACCTGGTCACCTTTCACTACTTGACCAACTGGCTTTGACAGCGGTTGATTTCGGTAACATTATTGACTGAAGTGTCCTGCTCTTCCACACTTGAAACAGACAACATTAGGTTTCTGTAACTGCCTTGAAAAATTAGATGAGGATTTCACATTAGCTTGCTGAGGTGTATTACCTTGTGTCTTGGTAGTATCACTTGTAGGTTTCCCATTAAATTTGTTCCTGAAACTTGGCTTTATCAAGTTTCTTAACCTCTCTCTCTCTCAAATAGGCTCTTATATGTTCAGGAATTCTCCCAAGATATTGTTCAAGGACAAGTAATTCTTATAACTCATCAAAAGTTTTAACTTTACCAGCTTCTAACCAACGTTTAAAACACCTTCTCACTTTGTAAGCATAATCTAAGAAGGTTCCCTTCTCATCTTTTCTTAAATTTCTGAATCTTTCATTGTAGTACTCTGGGGTCATCTGGTAAACTTGTACCATACTGTGTTTAAGTACCTTGTAGTCTTTACACTGATCAGCTGTTAAGGCTAGATAAGCACTTCTCCCTTTACCAATTAAGACACTTTGTAGCAAAACTGACCATTTATCTTCTGGCCATCCCATACCTGAAGCCACTTTCTCAAAGTGATCAAAAGACTCATCTGGAGCTTCTTCAGTAAACTTAAGGATTAACTTCTGTATTCTTACTACATCATATACAGGGTCTTGATTACCTTGGTTAGGGTTAGACGGTGTTACAGATAATGTGGATCTAGCTCTTATCAGTTCCATCTCCCTTTCATGTCTTGCAATTTCTCTTTCCTCTTTTATCCTTTCTCTTTCCTCTTCTGCTGCTTTTTCTTCTTCTCTTTCTCTTCTTTCTTGTTTTTCCCTGTCTATTCTTTCTCTTTCAGCTTGCATTCTCTCTCTTTCAGCCTGCATTTTCAGCTTAATCAAATTCTCTTCTTCTTCAATGCGTCTAAGCTCTAACTGCATCACGTTTCTCTTTCTTTTCTTCTTGCTTATTCATAAGATCAGCACGTGCTACATTCAACAATTTTGGGCCAATTCTAACTCATCATCATCAGTTATTATACCAGAGTCTATCAATGATTCCATAGTAATACATCTTCTTTGTGCCTTTACCATACTAGTAGACACATAACTATCACATGCCACTGCTAAAGTGCTCCACTGTGCCTTAGTCTGAGTGGTTTCCGATAACACTTGGATGGAAGGGGCTGCTAAAAATTCCTGAACCTTGAACTGAGCCATTTTCTCTAAGTTATCAACTAACAACTCAATAGAATAAATGCAAAACAAAAACTATATGCTCACTCCCCTGACAAAATATATCCCTAACACCACCAGTATAGACTAGAGTGATAATGTAATCTGTTTTCCCGGGTCTCTGGGCACCATAAATACTTGTGACGAAGTGCCAAGTATCTGGTTACTACACTTACTATTCATTAATTGTTACATCACAACAGCCAGACACCTGAACCCTCATCACAGGTACTAAACGACTGAATACTCTAAAGGTAACAGTGATCCCTTAAACAACTTACCAGTATTGCAGAAAATCAGACTAAGTTCATTAAAACAGGTGTGAGGTAATCTCATATGTAATTAAATTAATTAAAGGGCATCACTCCATCAAAAACTTTAAAAGTCTAAGTATTTCCCTGATTTCAAAAGTCTAAGTACTTCCCTGGTTCTAACTCACTTCAAGTAAATTGAAGGAAAAAAGCTCAATTACCACTCTATATTTCTACCTAAGCATAATCCAACATATATATTGGTGAAAAAGAAAACACTTATAAAAATTTTAAATACAAAAATTTATTATCAAACTCAAAATTTATAAGTGAAATTCAAAATATCAGGGAAAATTACTGTTACTTGAGAACAAAACAAAGTTTAATTAATTCTTGAATTAGTTATGCAAAATTAAATCAAAATTAATTTAGCACAAAAATCAAGAAAATTAATTCAGACTTGTAATGAAAACAAAACGGAGACTTCGAGATCTCTAATCTGAGGTGTTGACATATTACGGAAACCATTTCTATCTTGAAACGGACAATGTTAATCTCTCTCTCTTCACATACTATGTCATATTCTTTTAAATCATGTTATGCAAAAACTGAACATACATTTTTAGACATCCTATACCTCTAAGCTAAATAAGGAATCTGAAAATGTTGCAAAACTCTTTTCTAACATTTCATACAGTCAAGAGAGAAGATATATGCATTATGAAAGTGACAGCATATAATGTGTGTGTATGTATATATATATATATATATATATATATATATATATATATATATATATATATATATATATATATATATACCTTTTTTTTTGACATAGTTGTCAGACGCGAACTTTTCACTGTAAAGCTACTATACGTATATAAAAAAAGCAACAAATAATTCATGCAGCTTTCTCAGGACATTGTATTGATATAAAAATAATATTATGTATTCCATTCAATGTTTCTGTGAGCATTACGTGTTGACAGTCCTAGATTCCTTCATAACATGCTGTAGATCATTATAAAAATACGGAGGGACGACTCGGAAGACCTACAAAAACATCTCTGAATTATCGCAAAACACTCACCACAAAATTCGAGCTCGTTGAATACCATTCTCTAAGAAAGAGGAGCTTGACATACTTAAGAATCTGACTTACAAAATGTTATTATTCTAAGACCGGACAAGGTACGGTATTAACGACAGAGGTGAGTACATAGAAAAAATTACTAATATAGTATAATCTGACCAATCTAAATTTACTGAAATCGTCATTCCATATTATTATAGCATATTAAAAAAGGAAGATAAAATTAACAGGCTTCTGAGAATTAAAAAAGGACAGTGTTATCGACGGATCTACCGATAAGGCTTTTTTTTTTCAACTGGTTCGTTATACTGGGTTCTTTATGGTTTACCTAAAATTCATAAACCAAATAATACTCCCAATTATAAAATGGCAAAATTCCTCGTACATCTGCATGAACCACTTACTTCTAACAGCTGTACCTTAAAAATCTCTTACTAATTTAAAGAAAAAGTTCTTATCCAAGACTCCGCTCTAGTAATGGCCTGTTTAGATGTCGAGTCCTTGTTTACAAATGTTCCAATTGCTGACTATAGAGAAAATCCTTGATAAGCTATTCCCCAAGCCAAACAAAGTTTTTAGAAATTTTAACAGCTCCACTTGTAAAACCTTCTTAGACCTAGCCGTGCTGGACACGGCCTTTGTTTTTAATGGACCCACCTTTGCCAACATCGTCATGAGCTCCCCGGAGGAGCCCAAATTAGACGATTGTCCTTTAGGTTTCGCCCTCTATTTTGTACCAGGTTTGTGACGATACTTTCTGTTTCCAGTGCTTTAAAATCGTCAATACCCAACACTCCGGCATCAGGTTTACGCTCGCGAGGGTGTCCAACTATCAGCTTTCCTTCCTTCCTTGTTACAAGGCAAAATGATGTTTTTAAAGAATGCTTTTAGAAAACGAACTTTTACTGGATTGGGCTCGTATTTCTACACCTCATGCTACTTTAATTTTAAACTTAATTCTGTTTATAAATTATTCCACAGGACTTTACGACTCGCTTCTAACTGGGATATGTTTCACAAGGAATATGTAGGTATCCTTAGCAAATTATTTCTAAAACTACTGTTTTTCAGCTAAATCACTAATCAATTTCTTCTCCCCACCAGTAAAATATCCTACTGTACCAAAACTGGAATTTTCTGCCAGCTTCCTATAATGTTACTCAGGTAATAAAAGAACATTTTCCTGCGATGAAACTTAACCTGAAACCGAAAAATCCCTTGACCATCGGCTCTCTGTCTCAGTTCAAGGATCGTCTGTGCCCTTTCATGTCGCCATGTCTGTTGTATAAATATACTTGCCCAAGGTTAACTCGGTGACTTACGTAGGATCTACACGGAGGCTCCTTAAAGTACGCATCGACTGTCATAGAGGGGTTAGTTTCCGGTCAGGCAACAGACTCACTAACCCGGAACATTCCAATATAAGAGTTCACGCTAAAAGCTGTAAAATATACATTTAAAATAAAGATTTTAAAACCAGCAGGTAAACACCCACCACCAAAGGATTACCCATTTTAGTCCTTATTGATCATAAACTGGTTCCCACATTAAACACCAGTCAACAGCCACTCCCCTCTTGTCTTAAAGAAAAAAAATTCAGTTGTTTCTTTTGGTCTGTTGGAAGATTTGTCCAATACAATGTCTTACTTTGTGAATTCTAATATATCTTGATTTTTTTACGTATAATTTTAAGTGTCAAAAATTGATGTTTTAGTTTTTTGCTAATTATGTGTTGTTTTTATCCATTTTCGAGCCCTTGGTGATGTAATTATATACAAAAATTACGAAACGTCGGGAAATAAATATGAACAAGAAATATTGTCGAACGGCATACGTGTTGTATATAACGGCTATGCCACTCCATATGTGTGTATATATATATATATATATATATATATATATATATATATATATATATATATATATATATATATATATAATAATATACTATATATATATATATATATATATATATATATATATATATATATATATATATATATATATATATATATATGTATATATATATATATATATATATATATATATATATATATATATATATATATATATATATATATGTATATGTATGTATATATATATATATATATATATATATATATATATATATATATATATATATATATATATATATATATATATATATATATATATATATATATATATATATATATATATATATATATATATATATATATATATAGGTAATTTCGAGTATAATGGTGACTGAACACTTTTAACATCGAATATACCACTCAGTTAAAACCAGAACATTGATCTAGCTCTTTTACCACAATTGTTATATCTTTATTCCCTTTTTCCTCCAATCTTTCTATTGTCCTGTTTTTCTTTCCGTCATATTTTGCCTGTCAAACTATATATCAATGAGTGTTTTTTCATCTTTATTGCGATATTTTTCTCATTGTTAGATCAAAACATGAAATGGTTACTTAGGTAGTATGGTGGTCTAAGCAATGTTTGTTTACCCTTAGCTTCCCATCCCCACCTCCCCCCTGGCCACCCCCCCCCCCGCCCCTCTGTTTGTTGAATTGAATTGAATATGGAATATGTAACAGGAAGAAAACCTCGCAGTTGTTAGGAGAGGGTGGGAAGTAAGATGGAGGAAAGGGAATATGAAAGGAGGTAAGTAAAAGGAACGGAAGGGTTGCAGCTAGGGGCCGAAGGCACGCTGCAAAGCACCTTAAGTAATGCCTACAGGGCACCGCATGCCCCTCTGTTTGTGATGCGTTCTCAAAAACATTAACAGTGAACGGGATTCGAACAGGTACAGCACCAACTTTCCCAAGGAGTGAGGCTTCTCTGTATGTTTGTTTGTTTGTATGGTGTTTTTGCATTGCGTGGAACCAGTGGTTATTCAGCAACGGGACCAACGACTTTGCGTGACTTCCCAACCATGTCGAGAGTGAACTTCTATCACCAGAAATACACATCTCTCATCCCTCAATAGAATACCCGAGAATCGAACTCGCGGCCACCGAGTTGGCACGCCAACACCCTACCGACCACGCCACTGAGACGCTGCTTCTCTATAAGGTTTGTTGTCATACTGACAATTACAAAACAGCTATTTCTGTTCTTTTCTTTACCACTTATTATGTAGAAGTCCACTAGGCCTGGGCCAAAGGTTAGCGGACCTCCCGGTCACGGGTAAAGAAGGGAAAAAATGGCCTCTATAGACAAGCTAGTTGTGAAGAAGGGGAATCCATATGTGCCGTCCCAGCACATGCTTCGATGACCCCACATTCCATGTGACTGGGTTTAAATTAAAAAAAAAAAAAAAAACACCAATGGGTGGATTGGATAGCCCAAGGCAATTGTCGAACTGGACCTAGGATTAGCCGCAGCATGTGGCCCAAATCCTGCGTGATAATACCACATATCAACTACTGATTTCTGTTATACCTCTATACATACTCGACCTATTTTACCGAGAGAATTGAGACGGGGTCACAGCCGACAACTTGCTCTGCCACACTCAGTTTGCCGTAGACCTAGTTTTAAATGAGCAATATAAAACGTGAAAATAATTTTAGTTTTGTATTGATAATCGAGTTTCTCAGATTACGAAATGTTCATTCAAACTACGTTTATTATTATTTTTTTTTTTCGTTTTAGTGTTCTGTAAAAAGAAATCGTAGATTTTTTGGTTACTATTACTTAGGTGATAAAACACTTTACTGGACCATTCACAATAAAAGTAAGAGTTAATAAGTGAAATAAAATCTAAGAGATTCAAAATATTCAGCAGAATTCTTGTAAAAAATAAACTTCTGCGTCTGAATATGCTGGACTTTCGATGAGGAGGAGCTTGGATTTATGGATTATAAAACTTCAGGCAAAAGGTCAAGCGCTGGGATCTATGCGGTCATTCAACGTTGGAAGGGAAATTCGGAGTTACAGGTTTGAAAGGTGTAATTAAGTTGCACTGTGAAACAGTTGTTAGGGGAGGGAGGAAACTAGCTGGAAGACAATTAATATGAACGGAGGTACAGTAAAAGGAATGGAAGGCGTTGCAGCTAGGGGAATAAGGGATGATGCAAAGAACCTGAAGTAATTGCTATGCCTACAGTGCATCGAGTGAGGTGCACTGACGGCACTAGCCTCCCTCGGGGAGGAGAAGCCTTGGCCATCCATGATTGATTGACTGATTATGAATCAGAATCTGGTTATTTTAATAAGATATGATTTCAGTATATTTAGTAAAGAATTTAGTCCTTCTTATTTTATGAATATATATTTTTAAATGTAAAATTCCGATATCTTTTTATTGGTTTTATCTATCACTATTCTTTTACTCTCATATGTGAACACTATTATCATTCATTTATTCATGATTTATCATACATCATTAGGACGCTGAATAATCCTGATGGGTTCTGGTGCTTGGTCCGGAAGACATGTAGGCCTTCCGGACCAAGCACCGGAACCCATCAGGATTATTCAGCGTCCTAATGATATATGATTAATCATGAATAAATGAATGATAATAGTGTTCACATATGAGAGTAAGAGAATAGTGATAGATAAAACCAACTAAAAATATCGGAATTTTACATTTAAAAATATTTATTCATAAAATAAAAAGGACTAAATTCTTTACTAAATATACTGAAATCATATCTAATTAAAATAACCAGATTCTTTCAAATCGTTTAGAATTTCTAAAATAGTCTTCCCAGCTATTAAGTACTTTACCCTGAGGCGATTAAATCTACGACAGTGCAACATCACAGTGACCACCAACTGGGGCACGGGATCCCTCTAAAACATAACTATGGGTGAAGCGGGTATGGCCAATCCTAAGCCGTGTTAGGATGATCTCGAATCTTCTGATGCAATTAAAACCTGAACTCCAAAAATCAATACTTTTCCTAATATTTGTGTACTTCCTATTTGTGGATAAAATGGGGCAAGTCCATCTCTGCTGCCATTTCTTACAGATGTGTCTTATAATAACTGGAGGCTTATCCAAATGCGGCACCTTATCAGTTAAGACATCACATCTCGCAGCATCCCTTGCTTCACTATCAGCCAGTTTATTCCCAAGAACCCAACAAAACTTGACTGTTTTGTGGCGAACAGGAAAATAAAAAGCCATTCCTGGGCACTTTGAATCATGGGCTAAACTTTTTAAGGCTTTTAAAGCACTACTTGAGTCACTATATATTACTGTAGATTTAAATTTCTTATCAGACGTAAGATTTAAAGCATCAACTATGGCTGTTGCTTCAGCAGTGAATATGGATGAGGAGCCTGGCAACTTTATTTATGATTCCCCCTCATAGACAGTGCACTGCACATGCACAGACCACTCCATCTTCTGATTTTCATCCATCAGTATAGATTTTCCTGTCATTTATATGCCACTGATGATGCTCCAAAACTTGTTTCTGACTTCTTCTTCCGGACGACCTTTCTTCTCTATCTTTTTAGTGCATACATCTATTAATGGAATAAACCAAAGAGGGATAACGGGATGTTTAACTTGTAGGATCTTCTGCGTTTTTATATTTTCATCTCCCAGTTCACTCACCTGTCTGATTTGAAATGGTGCTAAAGATCTACTAAATCTAAAAAGACTTGAATCACACTGTTTCAAGATCTCAAATGAAGGATTCTCCCTTGTGCTTTTCAGCCCCATGGTGTATCTCAGACCAAGCTCATGCCTCCTTAGGTCCAGTGGTAGCTAATGGGAATCTACATAGGTACTTTCAATGGGTGAAGTTCTAAAATCTCCAGTGAAGATCCTTAGCCCCATATTATGCAGAATGTCAAATTCCTTCAGTTTAATCTTTGAAGCAGATGGGTAGACTTGGCAGCCGTAGTCTAACTTAGATAAACATACTGCATTGTATAGCCTGAACAACAACCTCTTTCAGCACCCCAATTAAAATTAGATAATATTTTCAAAATATTTAGTGATCCCTTCACTTTCCATCAAAGACCATTCCTAAAAATTTTACTTCAGTGGAGTAAGCTAAAATAGTTCCATTTAAGGTAGGAGTTGGAATGGTTTCCTTAGTTCGGCGCCTAAGAACCGAACAGTGACAGTTTTTTATTTGGAAAATCGAAATCCTTGCTCGTTAGCCCACTTGCTTACTTTATTGATGACTGCATGATCCTGCTATAGTAGATTCACTTCACCCGTGCATCTCATGCTCAGCGCCGTTCCTTACGACGCTCCTGATTGGGTGTTGATAAGCCAATCACAGGACTGGAAACTCTCAGTCTCTCTCGAGAGTTCACGTAGGTAATATCTATGTACCAACATCTTTCAAACATTATAATTTTCATTACACCTCGGTTTTACCTGCAGAAAAGGAGTTTCCCAATTTCATCATTAAACATCGTCAAGACAATGATTTCAGGATTATAATGATATAAGAATTATGTACTACCGTAAACTTGATGCTAAAATATTTATAGTGAACCAAACATAAAATTTTTAATATAAAATATATTTTTTCATCCCTTACATGAGACCGCAGTGCTTTCATCATTTATCGTCTTGTGTTTCATACAGTTTCGTAGCTTAAATGTCATGGAAGACAATGCTACCAAAAAATTATAGGTAGGGCTATCAATATGAAAATAAGGAGCAAAAGATTAAGAAAATGAATCTCTCTCGCTCTCTTATCTTCGTGTAGTCAGGTGTTGCTCACGTGATCACTCGATGACGTCATCATCATGCTCACGACCTCTCGATAGAAGTCTTATGGGGGGAAAAATATTAAGACTTCATTATCGTCACTATCGTTATCACCATCACCCCTTTACATCCTATAGTGGAAATCTCTATATGAGGCTTGTCGATGTTTAGTGATGCAATTGGGAAACACTACTTTTCTGCGGGTGGTAAAACTGAGGTGTAATGAAAGTTATAACTTTTGAAAGAGGAGAGGTGGAACATACATCTTACCTATGTGAAATCTCTCGAGAAACTGAGATTTCCAGCCCTGTGATTGGCTTATCGACAGCCAGAGCGTCGTAAGGAAGAGCGCTGGGCACGAGATGCAGGGGTGAAGTGAATCTACTGTAGTAGAAACTGCATCTAATCCTATGCAGTACAGAGTCAAATCATCTGCAAATAAAGAATTTTAACTGGTGATGGTATACTTTCTAATAGTACATCATTAATGGCAAAAGCAAAGAGGGTCACACTAAGGACACTACCCTGAGGAACTCCCTCTTCTTGTAAGAAAGGTCGCGATACATGATTTCCAATTCATACCTTAATATATCTTTCTGATAATAACGAATTTATATACCTGATCGTTCTTCCTTTAATGCTCCATCTTATACACCTTCTCATTCTACCAAAGGGCCATGTGGTGTCATATGCCTTTTCCAAATCAAAGAAAATTCCTATTGTTTGGCTTTGTTTAGCAAAATCTTGTTGAATTTACTTTGAGAGCCTGAGCAAGGGATCCAAAGTAGATTTAGTTTTCCTAAAGCCAAACTGGAATGGCGAAAGCAATCGATGTTTCTAAGTGCTATACAATTCTGGTGTTAATAATCTTTTCCATCAGCTCACAAACACAAATGGTGAGAGCTATTGGTCTACAGCTACTGGGTAAAGAAGGATCCTCGTTTGGTTTCTTAATAAGGTTGATTAACGATAATTTCCAGCTCTTAGGAACAATGCCTGTTCCCTAGATTTCATTTTTTATATCTAGAAGAAATTTCTTTGACTTTTCTGGGAGATGTTTCAGCATTCCATAAAGTATTTATCTTCAGCAGGGGTTGATGCTTTGGTATTCTGCAAGGCATCTTTGAGTTCCTGCAGTGTAAAATTTTGCATTATATGGTTCAAAACTATTTTCACTTAAATCAAGAAAAATCTGGGTATTTCTAATGTCTTGGAGGTCTCGAGAATAGTTCTCACTACTCGATATTCTCGAGAAATGTTTTAATTTTTCCTGCGACCCTACCTGGTTGGGTAATTAAGTCACCGTTTATCTTAAGGGCAGGCAGGGGTTCAGGGACAAACTTGCCATTTAGTTTTATAATTTTCTTCCAAATCGTTTTGGATGGTGTTTTTGAGCTAATGCCATTTATGTAGCACATCCATGACTCTCTTTTTGCCTCCTCAAAATATTAATTTTGCTTGGCCACAGCTCATCGGTAAATAACTTTGGCTTGTGTGGTTCCACTTCTCTTATGCTTTTTATAACATTTTCTAGTGACCTTTCTCATACTACTGCAGGTTTTGTTCCACCAAGGAACTGCTGGTCTAGAAGACTTTCCTTTCGTTGTTGGAATAGGCAATTGCACTGTTCATGGTAGTCATTAAAATAATTATTATATGCCTCTGAAATGGATGGAAATTATTTTACATTCTCCTCCACGAGAGCAGACTCGCTAAATTTCTTCCAGTCTGCTTCATCTACCTTCCATTTAGGAGGTGACGCAGATGGCTCATTCTTAACCGATTTTACATGAATTGGGAAGTGGTCACTCCCATTTGGATACTCATTAACTGACCATTCATAATCAATATAAATACCAGATGAGCAAATGCTCAGATCAATAGCTAAGTAGGTATGAGCATTAAAGCCTCTAAGGAGGAGGAACGGAGTAGGAAGCTGACTGATCAGTAAATGAATATCATTATAAGTGAAATCCAAATCAGGAAGAAGTTAGATGGAACAGACTGTAATCTGCTTGTCTAAAATGAAAGTTACTGCTTCAGCTTGGAGATGGGCATTAATTGATAGCAAGGAGTGTTGCAATGACTTATGCACAATAATTGATGCACCTCCCTTAGCTCTATCTCCTATTAGTGGTGGAGAATTACATATGCTGTAATTTAATCCAGGATTATATTGTGTGCTTCGGCTTCCAAGCTTAGTTTCCTAGAGACAAAATATGCCTGGGTTATGGTCATGGAGCAGTACCTTAGCTCTTCGCTTCGAGCCCTGAGTATTGACATGAAAACTATTTTTGGGGCTTTGTGGAAGGCCTTTAGATGGAGCCTTCTCATGACTCTCTTCTGTTTGAGCATTACAAGAGATGATTTGGAGAGGACTGGTCTTGACAGGTTTGGCTTATCTGTTAATTTATTAGTGGCATTTTGTTTCCCTTTCTTGTCAAATGGTTTGAATTCAAGCTGGGGTTCTTGTATCGAGCTTAGTACTTCGTATCTAAGTGATGGAAATTTAATTGGATTTAATGGAGGAGAGGATGAGGGGGGGGAACGTCTCCTCTTTTGGTGCTTTTACTCCTTAGTCACCATTAAATGAGGCAGAGATGCAGCCTGAGACAATTCCAAGGTGGTTGGGTTGAGTGCCATCTTATCCCCCCTGTAGGCTTGTGCTCTAGCCTCAACAAGCCGAGCATCTGACCTACATGGCTGGGCCACTACTACAGGGGTTGATGGACCTGCTACATTAGAGGGTGCTGCCACTGCACCCCTTGTGGTAGATAGGAGTAGTGACTTAAGAACTTAAGCATAGCTCTTAGTACGTTGCCCTAATTGTCTTTTTGCAAAACCAATACGTACTTATATGCTCTGTACTGGCTTTATTTAGTGCAGACATTTCAATTTTGCATATTTCACAATTTTTGTTATTGGATTTATGTTCCAGTTGACAATTCACACATTTTGCTTTTTTATTACATTCATCATCACCATCATGATGGACACGAGAGCAATTTATACAAATTTTAGCATTGACAGTTTTTTTATGAGTGGCCAAACTTCAAACAATATTAGCACTGCATTGGTCTTTGCTGGAAAGGATGCACTCGTACATTTTCATTTTCAAATATAACATGAGAAGATACTTCAGAATCTACGAAGGTTAAAATGATCATGTTGGCAATAGCTGCCTTTTTCACTCTCCAAACCTAAGTGGGGCTCATTTCTAGAATTTCTTCTTCTGTCACATCATCATGTAGGTCTTTCTCAAATAGTCCTCTTCTCCCATAACTAATGCTTAAGTGGGGTTTGATCTTCGTAATCATTTTATCCCTTTTAATGTCCAACATGGTCAGCATATATGCTTGGGTTGTGGACTTGGCCTCATACTTTTTTCTGGAGAAATCTGGAAAATTTGTAGTAGTTATAATTTTCCTCCTTGGCTGAAGCTACTAGCCACATAGGAGGTTTATGAGTTCTTACTTCTGCAATCTGCTTCCTCTCTAGTTGATCTTGAGCCCATTTAGATGGCATATAAACGTCCAAGTCTTTGGGGCCTTAGTCTGTTAAGGCTCCTCGTACTGTAGCTTGACTGATTTGTATGGCACTTATCATACTACTTACTAGCCTTTAGAGCCTCATCATGGCTGCTAAAGATAACACAAGCTTCCCATTTAGATTCACTATCAATAAAGTTCATCCTGATCTCTGCAAACGATCCAAGTGATTTCAAAGCTGTCAAGATAATTTCATAATCACAACTGACTGGTAAGTCTTCCATATGGAGCATTCTCAACGGGACCAACGCCTTTACGTGGTTCGGAAGTCACGTAAAGCCATTGGTCCCGTTGCTGAATAACCACTGGTTCCATGCAACGTAAAAATACCATACAGACAAACAAACAAACAATTCTCAAATTATTCACACAAACCTGGCTGTGTTGAGGATTTAACTATGGATGAAAATTTCTTAGAGAAGTCTGTGTCCTTGATTGAAATCGTCATCAATGAAGCATGGCTAGAGGGTCCAGGGGAGGGGAAGTCAGGAGGGGGATCAGATTCGTTATTACTGCTTTTTATCGATTCATTTTTGGAGAAGTCCTCAACATTAGGAGAATTTTGAATCTCCATGGTGGATGCAAAGGTCATCTGTGCCAGAAGAGCACCATCATAGGACCCAGGGGTACTCGAACCCTTACAACTGCTAGACATAAAGATTTGAGAGGGGAGGGAAAAAACCCAAAAACCTTCAAAAGATATCATCAGCCTTTCATGGAGTTTATTCTTCCATCAATGGCACAAGTGAGAAACCGACTCCCAAATGTCTGCGTCCCTACCCTACCCCACAGGGGATGGCACAACTTGATTAGAGTGGCCCAAGTGTAAGCCAAGGCCACTTGATAGGACTGAGAGTATTACAAGTATACAATCATCCCCAACCTAATCACATTATGGGTAAATCGGATAGAATGCCGAGAGTCCTAAACCCAAAACCAGACCCCCCTAGAATCTGTGGTCCAGTCCTGCAGAATAGTTCCACCTGATAACACTCAGGTCCATAAATTATCGGGCAATTGATGGTCCCACCACAGTTCCCACTATTTAGCTTCGGATATAAACACATAAATATCTAGAAATTATGAGATGAAGTATAATGACCTAAAGATAAAACTGGGAGAAAAGTCCACTGTTGCACTATGAAGTAATAGACAGTTTGGATATCAAAATGGAAGAAAGAAAGCAGGAATGGAGGTAAAGTAAGAGGTTAAAAAGTGGGTGCATTTTGGGGCCAAAGGGACACCAAAAACGCTCTTCAGTAATACCTACAATACAAAGCACGGTGCACTGATGGTACTACCCCACAATGGGGAAGACTGCTTTAAGCTCCTCAAAAGGATGGAGACCTAATTTAAGGCAGAGGTTCATACCCTGCAACAGGAACACCTAGGAAAGGGTTGAGAAAAAGACCTTTTGTGCGAAGAGAGAGGAGTTTGTCTCTGGTAAGTCCATGTCCACAATCTGATGAATAGTAGCTCTGACAAGAGCAATACCCCTTTCATAACACCAGCAACAGAAGTTGGCTCACTTACAGACTGGGTTTCACACAATTCTTGGGAATAATCAAGTACTTCTAAAAAAGGACTCAGGGCTTTCAGCAACTCTTCCTTTTCCTAGGACTGCTTCAGAGTAGTCCATGAGGCAGCAACAGGTGCGCGCAGAAAATGGGGTGATGAAGCATGCTAGTGTTTATTCAACTTCTTACAAACAGGAGCTTCTCTAACCTTTCTTACAAAAACCAGACATAATCAAGGCAGGTATCCATGAAGGAACAGCCATTTCAGTTGCAGCTACCACACCTGTAACAGAGGTCTAAGCTCCAGAAACTAATGCTGAAGCAGAAGCATCTCCTGAGACTCATCCAAACAGTCTTAACTGTAGCTAAGTGCTCTAGGGAGACAGTGAGGAACAGATCCCCTGTTATCCCAAGAGATGGCCACAGAGATTTCAGCTTTACAGTTACCAAAGCAGGAGCATATGAAAGGGGAGCAGGAGAAGGGTTAATGGCTGTAGCAGGCATGTTCATTGCAACATCAACCATCTGGCCAGGAAAGAGCGAGAAGGTCTGTTACTCTCCAACCTATCTGTCCCTTCCAGCTGATATTTAGTCTATGTACAGTACGGAATTACGGCACAATGGTTTTATAGTATGGTACAATTCAAGTACAGAAAAAATGAGAAAAATTCTGTACCATACCACACCTTAGGTTGGCATATATCACTAAGCAATTACTAATGCATTATTTGGTCCCTTCAGTGACTGCACAAGTAGATCACTAAGGTACTTAACATTTCAGTTTGTAACTTATCATGCATGTGTGTGTGTTTGGAATTCCTTAATTAACATGTGTAAGTCTGTGTGTATTTCTTGAAGTAAAACGTTACAAACGTTTACAGCATCAGCCATATAATCCCATATTGTCCATTCAGGGCAACCTTCTTCCACTCGGCTTGATTATGAATGTGTGCTGCCCAGTACTGGTCTTTTTATCGTAAGTATTGATATTATTGCCATTATTGTTAATACTATCATCATCATCATCATTTTAATATTCTTACAACCAAATATATACACATGTAGTATATATAAAGTCCCTTTGCTAATTTGCATCTGTTAACATTGAAATTTTCATAAAGAGGAGATTTTTCTAATATAGATTAAGTTTGCTTATAGCACAAAAAAAGTACGGAATTAGGGTACATTATTTTTACTGTACTGTATGGTTCAGAAAGTAATTGAATGTACAGTACAAAATTACGGTACGGTATTCTAGCCAGGTACGAAGTACGGAAAAACATTCTGTACCGTACCGTATACTACAAGGGTCACAGGAGAAGAGGACCCTCAGAGGGAGACACTGACAGTACCCTCTAAATCACCTCCATTAAACAGGATGTCAATAAACACTTGATACAAGTCAGAGCTAGCGACAATTCAGACTCCTGTAAAGTGAACAAGAACGATATATACTCATAGATGACAAAAAACATGCTGGACATATAGGTGTTTGCTGATTATACTTACTGCGAAGAGGATCAGCCATTATCATTTGAACTGTAATCACACCCAAAGTTAAAAATTGCACCGAAGTTGTTAACCAAAGAAAGAAAAAGAAAATACTAATCAAAGTCTGTAATAACAGCTACGTTAACAATTCCATCAGCTGCAGGGCAGAAGTGTGTGAATGATTACAGTCAAGTGAGTGGGTGGTATTCTGCCTCCTGCTCATCTGTTGCTAGTTTACTACCTTGTTACCAAGCTTCAATGACACAAAGCTTTTGCCAGAGATATATCCATACAAAAGACAATTGCATTTCCTTTTATGTGCATTCAAAAAACAATTAAGACAAGGAATGTAGGAGGCTGAGAGTATTTAATATATCACTCAATCATAAACAATAACACTTTGCAATTTCTCACTCAACTGCATATGTACACACAAAGTCTACTAAAACTTCCAGGTCTTGAAAGTAGGTTAACTACTTTCACAGCACTAGAATCATTAATTCTCAAATAAGAATTGTAAGATCAACTAATATTTTTTAACAATCAGAGACAAATAAACAACATGTAGGCTTAATATATTTATTGGTTGATATAAAAACAATTCCAAAAAGTAACCTTTGCACTGGAATCACAGCCAATTTTCATTATCACATTCACTTATACAGTAATAAAAAATTACATAAAAAAAACATAATTTAAATCAACAAAAAAAGAAAAAATAATACCACTACTTCAAAGTCTATAAAAAGGTATACTTATAATTACAAGAAAGAATATATCTGCATATACTTATAATTACAAGAATATATCTGCATATAAAGCAAAATGCTTCACTGTATATTGTTTAATAACCTTACAGGATGGAGCAAACATATAGTGGAACCTTGGTTTTCGTCCTCCCTGATTTTCTTATGATTCGGTTTTCATAGATTTTTTCCAACAAAATTTTGTCTCAGGTTTCATACACTTGGAAACACTCCTTATAAGGCCCACCATGTGAATTAGGCTGCGTACTGAGCGCCCAAACAAAGCAGCCCATGTTCTTGTGTGACCCACTATGCTTTTATGTTCATTGCTTTTGTGCTTTTTTTTTTTTTTTACTTCAGTGCAACTGCTAAATAAGCCATCATGGGGCTAAAGAAATTTTCAAGTACTAGCCCTCCTGTAAAAATCGTGAGAAACACTACAGAATTTAAGAAAGAACTTGTAGCACAGTGTTGGAAGATGTCGCATCCGATCTCAGTGAGAAAATGCCTACAACAAATGCTGATGTTAGTGAATTTAAGGCCAGCAGAGGCTGGTTTGAAAAATTCAGAAAGCAAATGGGCATATACATATAATGTGGCTACTTCAGTGATAAGGACATGTTTATAAGTGGAGTGGTGTAGAAAATTTTGTGGAGAATTATCATCGCAACAAAGAAGTTGTAATCCGTGTCTCCAACATGTTTAATGATAATGCTGTGTTTAGTTTTAAGCAAATTTTAAAGAAACACCAGAAAGAAATGTCTTTCAACAGTTTTGTTGTGCGACAGAGGTCCAGAGACTCAAGCTGGTCCTAGTGCCAGTAAAAAACGAAGAGGCGAAGTAACCTCTGATAGTGCCAGTACAAAACAAAGAGAAGTAACCCCAGATAGATCCTTGATACCTGAAGTCCTTCAGGGAGATTCCCCTTCCAAACAATAACCTCCCCTCCTCCCTCTCTGTCTTCCAAATGCTAACAAGTGTCTTCCATAAAGGTAAGTGTGATGTTAAATGTTCATTTATTCATTTCATTAGTGATTTAGGCTTATTTTTCATTGTTTTCTGTTTTCTGTATGTAAGACTGTGTTTATTAACTATAAAGTATTTTTGTTAATATTTTGGGGTGTCTGGAACACATTTGTATAATTGTACGTATTTACAGCATTCCTTATGGGAATTTCGTATGTTTTGGACTTCGTGGGACGTTATGGAACGGATTACGTACAAAAACCCGAGGTTCCACTGTATCTTAAAAGAGGAAATATCCCTTCATTTGTGACCTGGTCATCCAATTTTCAAAATAAACTATAACTACTTCCTGATACTTGACAGTTTATTATTCCAAAATAACAAAAAACCACTTGCTACCTGGACATTTCAAAAAAAGAAAAAAAAAACAAGCATTCATAAGAACCTTCAAAACTGAGTAACTAAATCTCTCTCTATTTCAAACATCTTGACCATGATTACCTTGTCACCAGATGACACAGCAAGTACAAGAAGGGTATTAAGTGAAATTCAGACATTGCAAACTATCTATAAGATGGGAGAAATAACAAATCATTTCAATGGTAAGCAGTACTTATGTATATCATAAACACTGTATTGATAACGAGAACATGAAATGCCCAATCACTAAATAAACTTTCAATATGTAGAGTAGAGTATCTTTCTAACCACTAAATGTGGATACGTAAATGAATAAATCGAGCCTATCAATCATAAAACACTATGCTAACCTTGTAATGTATTACCATAAAATCTACAGATGTAAGAAAATTATAGCAATGCAATATAAAATAAATGTACATACGTATCTATAAATCTGCACTTTATTAGTAAAATATCTCACTCGAGACCTTTATTCAATAACCAAACTAATATTCACAATCAAATACTGTTCAAACTGTATCACACACACATGATCCATAATCACTATATCATATCCTACCTCTGTACCAAGTTGGACTGAAACCTCTTCCATTATTAGGACAGATGGATGATCTCCCTTCATGCACATCTTAGTATGATAGTTTACCTATGTATACACAGTTTGAAATCCCTTTAACCATGTAAAAGGAGTTGCACTGGCAAGGTAAGAATGAAACACAGACTCAAGCAAGCTAGATGGATGATCTCCCTATATATCATCTATGAATGAAGTCTATTTTGTACCAAATTTAACAAAAATCCCTTCAAGAATTATGGTAAATTTGTGCTGAGAAGGTAAGCAACTAACAGGCACACAGAATCTCCTATTCTGCTGGAGTTATGATACTGACGACAAAACACTAAAAGACAATTATAAAATATATGAAGCAACTTATTTAGAAAACGTACAAGTGCCCACCAGAGAGGGAATCATCCCTGTGGAGGGCTGTACATAAAACCAAACAAGGTAAATAGAAGGCTAACAAATAAACAATCTCCCTACATACACATCCGTGCTTCATGAACTACCTTTGTACCAAATTTGACTGAAATCATTAAAACTCAGTTTCGATAAAAGGGTAAGAATGGCAAACACACTCATGGACTGGCAAACAGACAATATCCCATAATGCAAATCTAAGTTTTCCTGAAATCCTTCAATTGTCTACTACCTGTGATCAGAGGACAGACACACTAAAAGACAGACCATCTACCTATAAGCACATCTAAAATGATAATCTTTCTTTATCCCTATTCCAATGAAATAACTTCCACTGTGTAAAATTGCAATGACAAGGAAGAGTGACAGATGCACTGACAGAAATTCCTTTCAACCATGAGAGAGGTATAATGATGACACAGCAAAACAGACTGCTGATGTGCTGACAGTCGGATAGACTTACGAACAATCTCCTTTTGTACCTGCCTTTGTATGATAATCTGCCTTTGCACCAGGTTGATTAAAAACCCTTAAAATGTAGACTGGTGTGGGGGGGATAATAAGGTGAGTATGCAGGCACAATGACAGACAGACCAGAATATGGATGGAAAGGCAAACAGATGGACAGTCAGACTAAAAAAGATACTGCTCGTTGAAGCCAATTTGTTTATAACAGTAAACGTCAGAAGTTGTTGTTTGCATACGTAACAACCAACAATATGAATTCCCAAGATGAAGGAAGAATGTCACATTTATACCACTGTCCTCGTAAAAACAGGAAGCACTATGGAAGTCTTGCTGTCTGGCAGCATTATACATTAAGTGCTGCAAAAATGTCTGGCAGCATTATACATTAAGTGCTGCAAAAAAGGAAGCATGAAATCAATGTAAGTTCATTTACAGTACTATTATGTATGTAGTATTTTGATGAAATTAAGAACACTGTCAGTAAAAACATAAATATGAAAGTACAGATCACAGTACTGACATTACATACCATGTGAAAATTGCGTAAGATTGGTTGAATCCACATGACAGCTACTGACAAACATTTGAAACCCCCTAAAATAAAAAATAAATCAAAGCGCACACATTCAACCGATTATCGAATATTACTGATGCTGTGTAAATGACAAAAATACACCACTGACAACTAAAATTCAGGAGGGTGAAAACCTGAATGGCTCTCAAACACGAGGTCTCGTTCAAAAAACAAGGTCAAGCTAACGGTATGACACATAAAATGGAGAATTCCTTTAACTGGGCCTCATCCAGTAATAATCAACTAGCTTTATAGGATATTTGGAAATCAGTTAATCAACACATTTCGGGTTTTGAGAAGTTTGAAAAACAAGTTTTATTATATGGAAATATAGTCTAATCTAGATTTTTTCAAACATTGGTGAATTTCAGCACAAAATTACAATTGACAATGCAATACACCTGCCATTACAATTCAACTAGCAAACTGATAAGACAATTGTTTAAAGGAAGTTCAACTGTTAAACAAGAGTGAAGGGTATAACAAAAATTGCAAATTTTAAAGTAATTTGTATTTTTCGTAACATACAAACCTGAAAGTCTTTAGATGGGATTTTGCTTGAAAACACAAGCTGGAATGGCTGTTAAATTTAAAACAAGACTACCAACGGTAGAGGTAAATGCCTGCCTATTTGTCGGTCTGTACTCCACTTTGCCTTTCAGCCCAGGTACATGAATGTGGGGTGACTGGGGTGGACCATAAATGTAAAGACCTTTAGGTTTGTATGTTAGGAAAAATACAAATTATTTTAACTTTTGTAGTTTGTTCCTACACAAATACAAACCTTCGGTCTTTACATAGGAGACTTACCCCTTGAAGAGTGGATTCTAGGTAAATCTCTGAACCAACTGGAAGCTCTACCCACCTGGGAATCTCTTCCTGGTCTCAAAGAATATTTGGGATGTTCAACTGCTAGACTTCTGGGCTTGAATTAATAAATGTGTGTCATTATTCCAAAAAAGGTTGGAACTTAGCTATCTAGACTTAACTGCATACCACACCAATCCAGCATGTGACGGATAGCCACCTGCCTCTCTGCCCTACAAGAAAGGTAAAAGGGGAAAGAGATAAGTCAAGTCACTCAGAAACATTCTCTCTTGCTCACCATACATCTTAGGCCTGGGGTATCAAACTCAAGTCCTTGGTTATGGTCTCGAGGGCCATCAAAGATTTGGTAATTACTTACTGGCAAGACTGAAGATTACAACTTATTTTGATGGTCATCCTGGTTTACCAAGAATACATTACTTGGGTTCATCTGAATTTACACATGCAAAACTATTGTCATATGATTGAAAGGTAAAACTTATTATGTCTCGTTTTAACAGTTTAGTAACTTTAGTTAACTTTTCCTCAGTTCTAACAATTATAGTAGCTCTAGTTGAAAAATCTCTTGGCACCTCACGGGCCACTTAAGACCATCCTGCGGCCCATGAGTTTGACACCCCTGTCTTAGGTGATGTGCTAACTATCCCTCTACGGGAGCTGGGTCCAAGGACCTGTGGGCAATGACCTGATGGTAGAAGAATGTAAATATTATGTCATAAATAATATTGGCCATATTAATCACTTTCAGTGGACATACTGTATATGCCGGCGTATAAGACGACCCCCCATTTTTCATGTAAAATTGTAGGTTTAGAGATATGTTTGCCGTATAAGACGTCACTCATTTTATTAAATTACATATCTCAATCAGCTGACGTGAGTTTAGTTGGTACATTAATAAAAGCAATAATTATTGGAATTACTGTACCAAAAAGTGTAAAATTGGTATCTTCAAGATTTCAAAATGTTTGGCAAAGCTAACCATTACAAAAAAATACTTTTGTATTCCCTTAGGAAAAATATACGGTAAACATCGCGACAAATGTTCAACACCTGTGACGTCACTATCAGCAGAGTAATACCTGTTGGAAGACCCCATAAATGTATGCCTTTAAAATTGGAACAAATCCCGACATTAAGGATAACTGGGGAACTATCAATATCACAAAACACTTTAGTTTGGTTATACAGTACTAACAAGGAACTACATATATATTGGTCTTTGTAAACAACAATGCTCGTAAGTCAAGCATGACTAGGAACTACGAATTTTGGAGGCAAAAGCACATCTGAAACTGGCAAAAACACACGTAGCCACGTACTTCATTTAATTTACATTTATAAATAAAGTATCTGCAAATTTTAAACCCAGCTTTGATTATATTTAAGAAAGAAATATATGAATTAAGTTCCCTTCGGTAACTAAAGTGATGATATCGGTAAAATTAAATAATCCGATTATCTTAACCCTTAAACATCGAGTTGCTATTTACCAAAGTGTCTTTTGTATGCTGGCGGCATTTGGGAGTTAGCGCTGAAGAGGAAAATTTTTTTTTTTTTTTTTTTTTTTTTCAAAAAATCACAGCAAGCTTAGTTTTTAAGATTAAGAGTTCATTTTTGGCTCCTTTTTTTGTCATTGCCTGAAGTTTAGTATGCAAACATCAGAAATGAAAAAATATCATTATCATATATAAATATTAAAATATATGACAGCGCAAAAAAAAATTTCATATAATTGTATACAAATCGTGCTGTGAGCAAAACGGTTAAAGCTAATGAGTTTAATTTTTTTCATTGTATTGTACACTAAATTGCGATGATTTTGGTATATAACAAATTGTAAAACGATTAAAGCAACACAGAGAAAATATTATCACAAAATGATGCATGAATTTGTAACACGCGGACGTAAAAAAAGTTTTTTTTTAAAAATTCACCATAAATCGAAATATTGTGCTAGAGACTGCCCGTTTGTTGCAAAATGAAGGTAATTGATTGAATATTACTAGACTGTAAGTGTTTTAGCTTACAATTGCAGTTTTCAACCATTTTGGTCGAGTTAAAGTTGACAGAAGGTAGAATTTTTTCTATTTATCGTGATTTATATGAAAATATTTCTAAACTGATAAAAGCTACAACCATGAGTTATTATTTGTTGTATTCTACATGAAATTGCGCACATTTTCATATTTAAAACTTTATGTAATGGCTACTATAAAACGGTGCAAACATTACAACAAAGTGACGAAAGAATTTCTGAGATTTTCGGCAGAATTACCATGTGCGAACGTAAGGAAAGAGTTTTTCAAAAACTCACCATAAATCGAAATATTGTGCTAGAGTTTTCCAATTTGTTGCAAAATGAAGGTAAATGATTGAATATTACTAGAATAATGATTGAATATTACTAGAATGTAAGAGTTTTAGCTTATAATTGCGTTTTTCAACCATTTTGGTCAAGTCAAAGTTGACTGAAGGTTGAAATTTTGGCACATTGTGATTTTTATGAAAATATTTCTAAACTAATAAAAGCTACAACCATGAGTTGGTTTTTGTTGTATTTTTCATGAAATTGTGCACATTTTCATATATAAAACTTCATGTAACGGCTAATATAAAATGGTGCAAAATACGACAAAGTGACAAAGGAATTTCTGAGATTTTTGGCCGAGTTACCGCGTGGATGTAAGGAAAAAGTTTTTTTTCAAAAATTCACCATAAATCAAAATATTGTGCTAGATACTTCCAATCTGTTGCAAAATGAAGGTAAATGATTGAATATTACTAGAATGTAAGAGTTTTAGCTTACAATTGCGTTTTTCGACCATTTCGGTCGAGTCAAGGTTGACTGAAGGTTGAAATTTTGGCACATCGTGATTTATATGAAAATATTTCAAAACTGATAAAAGCTACAACCATGGGTTGTTTTTATATGTATTCTACATGAAATTGCGACATTTTCATATACAACTACTATCCGACTTACAACCTGCTCGACATACAACCACTCGTACTTACAACCTTACTTCAGACAGTTGACCATAGAGTTACTTGGCACTGCGCCATCTCATGAGAACTCTCATCACTCAGGCAGCATCAGTTTGAGTTACCCTGCCCTATCTGCAGCATCATTTGGTATTAACTGTACTGTAGACTGAATTGCAAACCAATTTAAGTAAGAATCGACTTCTGACATGCATGCAAGAACCTAACCCCATTGTAACTCAATGCCTGATTGTAGGTAATATATACTATTACATAAATGATTAAAATGTATTAGTAGAAGTACATTATGGTAAAAAGATTGAAATAATGATTGTACATTACATTACAGTACTAAGTAGGCACTTTTATATAGCAAAGGTTTGATAGTATACCCTACCCAGTATGTTGGCCACTCTCTAAGGTTCGACTTACATCCACTCTGACTTACAACCAGTGGGTCGGAACCAAACTTAGTTGTAAGTAGGATGGTACTTGTATAAAACTCTATGTAACGGCTAATATAAAATGGTGCAAAAATTTACGACAAAGTGACAAAAGAATTTCTGAGATTTTTGGAAGAGTTACCGCGTGGACGTAAGGAAAAAGTTTTTTTCAAAAATTCACCATAAATCAAAATATTGTGCTAGATACTTCCAATCTGTTGCAAAATGAAGGTAAATGATTGAATATTACTAGAATGTAAGAGTTTTAGCTTACAATTGCGTTTTTCGACCATTTCGGTCGAGTCAAAGTTGACTGAAGGTTGAAATTTTGGCACTTATCATGATTTATATGAAAATATTTCAAAACTGATAAAAGCTACAACCATGGGTTGTTTTTATATGTATTCTACATGATATTGCGACATTTTCATATACAAAACTCTATGTAACGGCTAATATAAAATGGTGCAAAAATTACGACAAAGTGATGAAAGAATTTCTGAGATGCGTCGCTGGTGCTTTTTAGTGCGAGAAAAAAGAAATTCGCTCATGCGTGCCTGGGTAACACTTGTAAACAAAACAACAGCTTGATCCATGAACGCCCAGCATCCCTCAAGGCGCGTGATTTCAAATTTTTTGCAAACTAGGCCTATAACTATTTTTCCGCGAATATTTAAAAAAACTTTTTGTAGTCGACGTACTGTACGTCCGATTAGCACCCGACAGACAATTTTAGTCAACGTATAATACATCCAATAGGCGTTTAAGGGTTAAGTAAAATAAACCATAATGCAAATGGCAGATCACCCTGTTCATATTATACGATAATTTGGTAATATTACATGCAATATGATTAGATACAGTAAAAAAAAAAGTTTTATCAAAATGCTCTTTATTCTCATTACACAATTATTATTAGACTTTTGCTTTAGAATTACAGACAAAGACTGTAAACTTGTACTGACATAAACAACAGAATCGAGAAACAGGCAATTACTGATGTCATATTTTGAAGGCAAAAGCACTGTCTGAAACTGGCAAAAACACACATATACTTCATTTAATTTACGATCTTTATAAATAAAGTAGCTGCAGTTTTTAAATCCAGCTTTGTTATTAAGAAAACTAAAGACAGTGATGATATCGGTAAAACAAAATCAGCTGATATTTCAAGAATGTAAACAAAACCAGAATGCAAATGGCAGATCGCTCTGTTCATATTAGTAATTTGATATGGTAATAATACATGCAATATGATTTGATACAGTAAAACAACCGTTTTATTAAAATGACCGTTATTCTCAATACAAAACTATTACAGTATTTGACTTTTGCTAATGGATATCTGTCTTTGTAACAATGTAACCAGGCCAACAGAGTCTCTCTCTCTCTCTCCAACATATGATGCTCCTCCAGCCTCCATTAACAATCTCTGGGTTTCAGAATTACGGATAAAGCCATTGTAAGCCTGTATGACATAAACAACAGAATCAAGAAACAGCCGATTGTCGATGTCATTTCCCGTAACTATTGAGCATTTAATAAGAGTTGCGTTGAAGTTGTCACTTTGTTAAACCCTGCTGCCGATTTTGAATGGTGGCTTCCAAAAGTGAAAATAAAATACATTTTTACTCATTCATCACGCAATAGACATCTGAAGAAAGAATCCGAGTAAATTGAAGCTGCCGGTTATAGCAAAAGCTGAATAAAATTAATAATGAAGCAAACGAAAGTGATGTCCAGAACTGGCAAAATCACACTTGATGCCAACATGTACAATCCAGTATTGTGCACGTTTTAAACCCAACTTTGTTAATTTACAAGAAAAAGTATAACCGAATTACATCTCTTCTAGCAGCTAATGGCACTGAAGATATCAATACTACTCAATCAACCGAGATTTTGAGAATTTAAACGGATGCAGGCTTATTCGGACCTTGGCTGATTCGGACCTTAATCTTGGCTGATTCGGACCATTTGCTAAGCTGATTCAGACCCATACTAATAATTTTTATATTATAGCAATGGGTATTTCTATATAAGCATTCCGCATCGTTCGTCCCTGCGAATACAAAAGCCACCAGGAATTGGGGCGTCAAATGTATTTCGCCGTGTTTAGTACAAGCCCCTGGGGGTTAATTACAGTCGTCCGAATAAATATTATTTAAAATCCTTGTTCAGGAGGTAAAACTGCATAGGAAAATCGGCCAATCATATGAAAGTCCGAATAAGCCTGGATAATGGTCCGAATGAGCCAGTACATGGTCCGAATCAGCCAAGGTCTGAATAAGCCTGTTCCCATTTAAACAATATCAAATGCAAATTGCATACGATGACAAAATTTATATTCTGTAATATGTTTAACTTTTGCAAATGATAATTTTCTCCAGAAAATATTTAGGTTTACAGGGCTTTTCGGTTTTTAGAATTACGGATAGAAATCGTACACCTATAACAAAGTGAGAGCTCATTCACCCTAATGTCTAATTATGGTAATTATCCACGGTAATTACAGTTGTCCTGTTGACGGTATCAATAGTTGTGTTGCTAGTGATTCACTTGAAATACCTACGTTCTTTACCATTATTACAGATGTTTTGACTACATTATCGATAGTTGTGACAGTAGTTAACTATTGACGCAACTATCAACACTTCAGGGGTTAGCCTATCATTGATAATCTCAACAGGATTTAAGGTGTGCTTTTTATACTCAGCGTACAAGATGACCCCCATTTTGGGAGAGATTCTTTAAGGTTAAAAGGTAGCCTTATACTCCAGCATATACAGTTCATTATAATGTGATAAGCTTTGTTTGACAAAGTTGAAGAAATTCTGTAAATTCAGGGCTCGTGGTTTTTTCTGCAAAGATTGCAAAAGGTAAACAATGCAGTTGTGCCAACCCACTAACTTAGTGACAGATCTGGAGGTGTTTATGGAAATTAAGCTTAGCTGAAAGAACTCTACTGACAAAGTCAAGACATGAGAAACAGTAAGCATCTTTGATCAAAGACCATTGGTAAGCGAAGCTACCATAGTTACAGTAAAGAGTATTATGTACATGCTCTGTCTTCATAATAGGAAAAGAACATACATGAACACAGAAGTACAAAATGTTGCTACACATTTTTAGTATTTTAAAGATATATTGTATTAATTTTAACTTGTAAAATTTTTATGTTCCAGTGACTTTAGTATCATCTTTAGCACTACTGACCATACTGTTTCCACCTTGAACTGGGTCTGGTGGCAAACGAACCGGTTCAGGGTTGAGAGATCTAAGACTGGTCTCCGAGACTGATCTTTCACAATTTCTATAGCACCTTCCTACCGTATCTCCTTCACCTCTTCCCAAGGGGCAAGGTCCTTCAGCAAGCTGGGAATGTAAGTCTGGAAGCAGACCAGACCATTGGTGAGGGTGGCGGGAACTCAAAGGGTAGAAGATATCCTACCCGAAGGACATCCACTCTTTGCACTGTATCACTGCCATGTTGTCCAATGGCTTGACAGGCAACCCCCCCCCCACCACACCAACAGCAACAAGGGGGTGGGGGGCACATTTCCCTAGCAGTGTCCTCCCTTATCCTTACCCTCACCCCCCTTTCCTAAGATGGGCAGGGTGCTGAAAACGTGTGCTCCTTTCACAGTAGGGGCAGAAGAAGACTGGGTGTTCCTGGAAACCGAAGAGGAAGGGCCAGCCTGACACGAAGGTCGGGCTACAGTACCACACAAAGACCTGGAGGTCTTGGCCATTGCCTGGTGAATAAGTATGTTGTTGTCTTTGCCCCTTAGCCTATAGGGAAGAGGGAAGTGGAACCCAATAGTACTAGTGTCCATTTAATAATCCCAGTACCGACTCTGACCCGACAAACCTGGTAACCTGAGACAACAGAGCATCTCTTCACTTTAGGACCAAGTTTGCCCATTGGTTAGCTGTCTGGTAGGCTAAGTAGGTGATGGCCCTACCTAGAGACAACATCAGTCTCCTGAATATGGATTCCTCTTCATATGTATGGGACCCCAAAGAGGAAAGAAGCGATCTTGGCCCCAGCAAGGGAACAAAGATCAATCCAGGAGACTTTGAAACACTGCCATGGTAGCCAATTTCATTGCCTATGACCCTTGCTGCAAAAAAGCAAATTCCTTCTGCATGGAGGTGGTCTTAACCAGACACAGACAAACCAGGTAAAGGTCAACCTGTTTTGTCGGCAAAGGCCTTTCTGAGAGATAGTAGTATTTCCTCTGGAAAGTGACAGGCTAAGGAAGTGTCTTGCATGATTGGCTATAGTCGAACCAAAATGTTGTGGTGGATGAAAAGTGTAATCAGAATGCTTCGTATTTGAATCTAAAAGTTTAGGATTTTTTCATATGTAAACAAAGGGGAAAATCTCATCGGTTTATTACTAAAGCTGGATTAAGTTCTGTACTGGATGGTGCGAGGCCAATCCCTCCACTCACACTTTCGTTTCTTATTTCTTTCCTTATTATAAATTATTATGAAATAGTTTACATCTGGAATATTGGTAGCTTCACGCGTCCAATCATAAACTCGTCACATCAGTCAAGGACCCATTGTTTGCTTTTCTCTCGCAAAGTAATTATGAACGTTGTATTCTAGTGACCTGGCTGAAAACAGAGAACACATCTCTCAGTTTCGTCTGCTCTTTCCATGGCTGAAGCAGGAAGAACACGTCTGCGAGTACTTTCTTTGCAGGTTGAGTTGAGTGAATGACTATGTACAGTGGTGCTCAAATCTCATGCAACATGATTCTTTTTGTATCGTCCAGATTCTCAGACTCAATGTGAAGTTGCCAAGTAGTGCTAATTTTTGTTTATTTGTAAAGTTGTACATGTCAAAAAGTTTGCGAATTCACAGCTAACCCTATGAAAGCACACTTAACATCCTCCTCGGACTGGTCAACATAACCACGTCTACAGCATTATGACAGTAGACGTAATAAGCTCAACAGTCATAACAATTTCAAAGCAGGAATATGAATCAAAGCAAGTTTTCTTTAAATGTTGAAGTTTTTGGCTGTGTTTAAGATGCCTGTATGTTGCAAAATGTATAATTAATTCTTTCATAAGGTAAGTGCAAGAATGTGTAGATATTCTCATTTGCTTTCTGGCCAGAAATGGTTAATAGAGAGATGTGAATGTTAAGTGTAAAGTAAAGAAATCTAACGTCTAGGCCTAGAATAATATCTTGGCTTTGACAAAAGAATAATTGCATAGGCGAATATTTGCTATTATGCCATAATTTTTAAAATATTTAAACTATATAACAAATAATTATGTATGAAAATCCAAATATTCTTCTAACACATATAGTGTAAATGTTTTCAAGATAATTTCATGGTCGCTACTCATTGTAGACCTACTTATGTTACACCAGGTGGTTGTTGTTGCAGCAACACTAATGATACATCACACATTGATATCGGTGGGCGCATTCTACTTTTGTATATACAGTACATGTTTAATTTTTTTCAGTGTTGAGGTGTAAAAGCAATGAAATAGGACTGTTACAAATTTTATGCTTGCTTTGGAAACATTATTTATGTTATAACAATTTTTTTTTTTTTTTCTATTTAAAATTTGAACTAAGGTTTGATGACGACTTCGTTTTCGTTAAATGCTTTAGCGATGAGTGAATGAAAGTTTTAAAAATGTTTCGTAAGTGTTTTTCTGAAATTTGGCTACACATGACATTTTCTTACAGTTTTGAAATATTAGACAGATTTCACTCTTATGAAACATATTATGGCCTTATTGTATGCAATAATCGCATTTACACACTGAAATAATAGATAAATATGGAGTATGTTAGGTTGCCAGTTAGTGAATTTTGAACGAAATCCTACGAGTCATGTCGCATAAGAGTTGAGCATCACTACATAAACAAAATGCTGTTGTATATAGACGAAGATGAAAGACCAAACGAATTTTATGGCTTTATAATGAGTTAAATCTTAATCATGCAAGCTGGAATTTCAATCTTTTAAAGACGTGACTCCAGTGCCTGATAAAATCTTTCAGTAAGATCAACTTGGTTTATAGGGAGTTTGGAGGCAGTCTTATTCTGGAATAGGTAGTTCAAAATCTCTACAGTGTAAAGGGTCAAACATACCTTGCCTTTGTGTTTCTTTGATAGGCTCTATCATTGTAGATGGTAAAGTATTAGAAGTATAAGTGTAAAGAAGGTCTTTTCAAGATTCTAGTATCGCTAAGGTGGGGTCAGGAAAAGAATACAGCTCTGCCAGGTCTATTTATCCTTTTTAATCTCGGCCTCAAGGTTAATCCCTTGTTTGTGACTTTACCAAAGATTTGTCAGTTACTGAACTTCATTTAATAAAGAAAGAGTAAATTTTGGTTGATCTTAATGATTTTCCTTTCTTTGTGTGTGTTTTTTGGAAATAATAATCACAGATCCTGTAATAATGCCATAATTTTAAGCCATGTGTGTGTGCTAATAATTCCTTTTCCGTCTACATGCACACACACACATGCAAAGGTTACTTGAGGTAGCATTTAGAAGAAATGAAAATAAAATCCGGGAAAAATACGGAGCATACACTCCATCTGTGTGCTTAATACGCCTGTATCGCTGGGGTTTTAGCTTTAGGTATGTCGGTTTCCTTATGGCTAAAATGACCAAAACGTTCTTAACCAAAGTGAGTTCTCCTGCCCAGACACAAGAGAATTTACCTGGTCAAAAACTCCTTGGCAAATTCCAACCATGGCAACCCCATCAAGACCTTCTGGGTCTCTAAAAAGACTTGATGGTTGATGAGTGATCCAAAGGGAAAGCCATGGTCTCTTCCTCGAGATCATTGAAGTACAGTGTGTCGAACATTTCTTATGTCGAACTTTCCATTTTTCGAACACAATTTTAGAGAAAATTTTGTATCGTTTGTCAAACAAATGCTAGTACTTCGAACTGACTGATTATTGGTTTATACTTGTATTCAACGGCCTACTGGGTCTTACAAGTTAAACTGTATTAAATTTTTTTTCATTTACAATATATAATGATAACCATATTTGACAAAATAAATAAAAGCATAAAGCATTTCAATATAAAATCGTACATAACTGCGGTGACGTCATGCCCAGCTGACTCGAGACTGAACGAGGGAGTGTTGATATGTTAAGGAGAGAAGAAGAGAGAGTTAAAATATTACTGTATGTAAGTAAAATCACTAACAATTCACATAAAAAAGGTAATTTCACAATAAATTTAACGTAATAATAAAACATGAAAACAACCAAATGCAATACAGAAAAACAAATTTAATTTTTTGTGCACCGAGTGAGACGGTCTAGTTGAACAATATTAACAAAATAGTAAATGAAAGAACAAAGCTTTTCACAATCAAATTTAGCATAAACGATTAACAAAATCATTCGTCATTGCGGTGATGCACAGCTAACTCGAGGTAGAGGGAGGGGGCGTTTATATTTTTGAGGAATAATGAATAAATAATTTTAAGTTACCGTTAGTCTTGATATTGTTGAGGAGAGAAGAAGAGACAGTAAAATCTTTACCATAATATATACGTAAAAGTGGTACCAATTCACATAAAAAATAAAATGTTATTTCACAATAAATTTAACACAATGAAGAACATGAAAACAATTAAATGCAATAAAGTAAAAAATGAAGGAAAGAAAAAAGAAAAACTTCCTTGAGTCAGTGTTTGGTGAGCTGAGTGAAATGATAAAGAGAGGCGAGGAGAGGGAAGAAAGGGTCTGCTTCCCACTGAATTATCAGCTGGGCTGGGATGATTATTCGCCCATGTCTTTCACTTACACTCGATCTGCCCTAATCACTTCTTTTTGTTATGGTAAAATACCTTGTCTGAAAGTTAACGGCCGTTCCAGCTCAAGTTGGCACACAAACTCCTATGTAAAGACCGAAGGTTTCTACTTCTGTAGTAACAATTACAAGTTAGGACTTCAAGCAACCTCTTTGAGTCTAAGGGTTCTATCTGGATGTAATTAAATGCCTTTTTATACTATAAATGAAATTACCAGAACAATATTTAAAACTGATTTTACAATTGGGATACACTTTTCTTGTAAAGGTATAAAATATTTGTATTTTGTAAACCTCATGGACAAGATAGCCAAACTCACCAATGTCTAGAACTATTTCCAACTTGGGTAAATATTTAACATTTCTCAAAACCCAAAATATAAGAACCAAAATTTTCTCCAAATCTATACAATGCACCTTTCCCTGAAGAACAACTTGATGTGGATGAAAGCAAAGATTTTTTAGTGATAAACCGATTTCATAAGGATCCAGGGAGAAAACATCAGTCAATAAGATGGAAGTTTTGGGCAACAGTTGGTGCTCTTCTATCAAGTTTGGGTGACTGGGATGAACATAACAGCATGGACTTAAGGCTACCATAAAAACCTTCAGTTCAGCAAGAGTCTTAATTAATTCTGATAGCTGGGAAAGATCCTCACCAAAAAACTTAATTTTTAATTCTTGAAGATGGACAGCTTTCCTTAAAAGCTCCACTATATCATTATTCACTGGACACCTAACTGTAACTAACCGACAGGAAGATGATTCATTTAACAAAAGCATGAGACATTTTTTTGTGAAGTTAAAGTCTACATCACCCCTGCTGAGAAAGTAATGAAGATCCAAATGAATATCTATTGGATATTTGGTAAAAGTCTCAATAGCTCTGGGTAAAAATTTGGATGCATCATGAGGGCTGCTAGTAGAAGTTTGGCTATAGCAATAGTGAAGAAAAACAGACTTTGGTACTACATGCTGCAATAACTTCACAGCCCCAGTGAAATAATAATCTTCCTTAAAAGACCAAGTTATGTTTTTAATGTAGATCCACATCATCTTTATGAATAAATGGTCATCCGCTTCTTCTAAATATGAAAGGTAGTCAACATATATAAGACCACAAATATTTCTCCTTGCCAGTATAAACACCAGTTGTTCACGTCTTGGCTCGTTGAATAGTTTTTTGACACTCATATAGCCCAAAAGGAATAGAACCCAGGGGCCTCCTATATGATCCCTCATAAAAAGCCATGCATTATTTTTTGCTGATGCTTTGAAACAACCTTTCGACCTTTTACCACTGTGATTTTTACTCATTTCTACTTCACCCATATGAAACTTACAGAAGGGCTCTTCTCAAGAAAGGCATCAGTCGACAGTGAGAAACTCTTATCATAAGTTCTCTGAAAGATGTCATCAGGCAAATCTTTCGACAAGCTATCTACATTAACCCTTCTTCTACGCAGATATACTTCTGGATCATACTGCAGTAACACAACTCTCCTACTTCTGAAAAAATACATGGCAGTTGTAAGGATATCCCAATTTTCTGATACCATTTTGTTAGCAAATGCTCTGGCAGCCAGAAAATCTGACAAAGTCCGATGAATAAAAGTAAAGTCTTCTCTGATCTCTGTAGGTGTAGCCCTTTCCTCATATACAAAGAAAGCTGACATAGTATCTGTGAATGGAAGGCCAAGGTCTGAACATTTCTCTGCAAGATACTGAACTTCATATTTTTTTAGAGTAAATTCAGTCTGACTGCTTATCCCACAAAACACAACCAAGGTAATCCAAAAATACATTAACTTTGGTTTGTAATAAAGATTTTAGTTGATTTAACTGATTAAATGAGTCTCTTTCTATAAGCTTTTGGACGATATGATCTACTAACAAGCAGTAAAGAGCTGAGCGTGACTTGACCAAAGAAACCTTATCTGGGTTGTTAAGCCACAGTATAACAATAAGAGTGATGTACAATGGAACATGAAATACATCCCAACTGATACGGTTGTCCCTTTGACAAAAGTCCATAAAACTCTGCAATTTTAAAGTATTTTCAACTTCATCTGTCACTGAAACATTAATTAATTTCTTTGCACATTCTTCAACATTACTTTGGGAAAATCCCTGTACACAGAGAGTAAGGTAAGTTCGCTTAATCTTATCTAAAGTAATTTCAATTTTATTTCTAAATTCTGTTCTTGTAGTAATCAGTATTCTCGAGTCTGGAAATTTCTTACAAATTTCCTTAATCACTTTCTTGGTATTATTACTTGCTTCATCATAACCATCTAACAGCCAAAGCAAGGACACATTTTTGAGGGCAGATATCATATCATCAGTTTCCAGTTGCTGTGAGACACTGTGTAAAATCTCATCCTTCAATAAGTCTTTGACACTGTGGCTAAACACATGACGTAACTCCACTGGTATAATTAGTTCTATGTTTTCCATTCCAAGTATTGTTGGTTGGGAGGAGAGCCAATCATGGACCATAAACCTGAATAAACTTGTTTTACCAATTCCTGGGGGTCCAGATGCTATAATCACATCTGGTAGTTCCCCTGAGGATGATAGTTTTGAAGTTATCAAATGCTGCATGTCAACTTTACTTTCACCTTTAATTGTTAACTCAGTGAATATTTGCTCCACATCCAAATGTGAATAGTAAGAGTCCAAAAGCCAAGAAAATGGATTCAAGATTCTAAGATTCTTACCAAGGCTCAGGATGTCCTTTCTTCCCTCCCTTATAAGAACAGTTTTTTGTTCACTCCTGAGTTTGAGAAGAGCATCCTTGTAGGGTTCCCAAAGATCAACTCCACCTAAAAGCACCTCTTCCATTGCTGTCTCCATTTCAGCAATGTCTGAAGCTAGCAGGTCTCTGCTTTTCAGCCCTGCAGCTATTAGAACACTTTTGCATAATTCTTCCATATCCTTGATCTCCTTTTGTAGCTCACCAAAAGTGAATGAAATATCTTCATGCGCACTTGTGTTTCTATGATTTTTCAACAGTGTAAGACTATTTTCAAGTGTTCCAGGTGTCCTCCACTTTGAATCATTTGTATCAGCTAATCCACAAACATGCTGAAGAAGAAGGTACAACAGAGATATATCAAACCCTTCACTTGACTCGTCATTGTCCAACTTCCTTCTTTGACTTACATTAAAGGTCTTTTTGTATTTAATTTGTGAAAATCTATTCAAAGCAAAAAGGTGATCTTTAGACTTTCCACTTTTGGGTCTAAGTAGTAAATAAACTTTGTGCATCACTGGTTTAACAACTCGTTCAAGAGCAATTCTATACCTTAACGCATAGTGGTCATCTGGTTGAAGAACTGGAGTACTCACAGGAAGACAAATGTAGAGCAATGCTAGAAAAGTTCTTCCAAAGCAACTCATTTTTCTGTGAGCAATCTGAAAAATACCATCATTTAACAATAACTGATTCTACAGGCACATTATTTTGAGAAAAAATAATGAGAAAATTAAATGTCACTTAAAAATACAATCAAAACAAGGGCACAACACCCAAACATTTATGTCATAGAATTCAGTCCAGTTCTATGGAAATGCAGTTATATCAAGGTCGACTGTCAAGGAGTTACCTTCCTTCCTTTATGTGCCATACATATATATTTAATATGAAATGCATATATACTTAATATGAAAGAAATTATTTCTGAAACAAGGACATGGGTTCATTATAGCCAAGTGACCCACCAAAGACAATTTCTAAAAAACAAAAATTATCTGCTTTTTCTTTTACTGGTACAAAATCATTCCACAACTGCCTTCTCATGCATCAGCTCCCTTTCCAGACATGCTCAAATAAACAAGCAGCATCCCACTGGCCATCTTTGCAAAATGGTTATGTCAAGAGCAGCATCAACAATCTGTAGCCTGTGGGGTCAGGAGAACAGGTTTATACAGTGCCACAAAAAAAAGTTTTGATTTTAAAAAGCTGTTTTATTTGATGGATGTATGATATTTAGGGCTAAAGCCCAGGCACTGGGGCCAAGAAGGCCATTCAGCACAGTAATGAAGGTTAAATAAGTTGAATTATGGTAAGTAAATGAATGAATGAATTAGTGAAAGAAATGATTCATAAAATTAGAAGTGACTAATAAATAAATTAAAAATGACATTTTCATGATAAAATAATGTTTCACTTATACTTACCCGGTGGTTACATATAGCTGTCGTCTCCTGACGTCACGGCAGAATTTGAAATTCGCGGCAGCGCTAATGGTTTGACAGGTGATCCATCTACTCCCGCCCTCTACCGGGTACCAGGAACCATTCCAGCAATATGTCACAAGTTTCATGCCTACCTGTCCATATGAGGGAGGAGGGCGGGCTTTGTTATGTAACCACAGGGTAAGTATAAGTGAAACATTATTTTATCATGAAAATGTAATTTTCACTTATACAACTTCCCCGGTGGTTACATATAGCTGATTGACACATTTAGGTGGTGGGACAATGGCAGCTAAAATAACAACTGTTGGAATTATCCGAAGATATAGGTTCCTTACCTTTAAAGACAGCTGACTCAGTGGTTACTGCCTCTGTAGTCCGCTGGCCTTTATTGTACCGACAGGATATATGGATCCGTGTGCCGGACACAATAATAAGTACTTGCCGTTGAGGACGTGACCGTAACGGACAAGACAATAATGCCCCTGCTCAGGGCGCAGTACAGAGCACAAAAAACACAATGAAATGAGGGATCACCACACCCGGTTAAAAATTACACCAAGACATTAAAAGACTGAAAGATACTCTAAAACCCCATGTATCTTCAGACAATCTTAAAACAAAAAACCACAATCAAGGAGAAAAGTTAGTGAGGATGGGAGACATCCTTCTCTCCCTCACCCAATACCGTGTCAGTCACAATGAATGGCCCCAATGTACTGCAATTTTCATATGTGGTTTGCAAATCTGTCAGATAATGAGATACGAAGACAGAATTGCTTCTCAAAAAATTATATTGTTATGATACAATAAAGTTTTATGAATACTTACCTGGCAGGATATATATATAGCTTATCCTCTTGTCGCACTGGCAGAATTTCAAAACTCGAGGCAACCGCTAGTACACTGGTAGTTCAGGTGATCGCCACCCCGTTCCCGTGGTGCTGGTGCTCGGAACCATTCCCATTTTCGTCAGATTTTCTCTGAACCCTGTCTCCTGAGGGAAGGAGGGTGGAAATTTAATTATATATACCTGCCAGGTAAGTATGCATAAAACTTTATTGTATCATAACAATATCATTTTTATGCATGACACTTACCTGGCAGGTATATATATAGCTGATTGACACATTTGGAGGTGGGTCAAAGACAGCAATATCGTCATAATTTGAAAATTAAATAATTTTAAAAATTATTATTAGGTTCCTTACCTGCTAAGGTAGCTGACTTCGTAGGTCCTGCCTCTTAGCCTGCTAAACCTTAGTAGCTCTCAACTAGGATGTGACCTGTTTGTTGAGAAAGCTAATAACAAGGGTCTGACACCTGGACATGACCAATTTGCTGACAGGAAACCTTGGCCCTCATTTATCACGGGCATTCATGCTAGGAAAGTTAGTCACCTGAACCAAACACAACAATCACTATAAAAAACAACTACTTCATAAACTGAGAAGGCAATAACCTTCTCAGACAACCATAAAAACACTATAACCTAATTAAAATAATAGCCTAGCATGTTAGTAGGCTATGGGGTGGAAACTCCTTTGCCCAGTACTGTACCTGAGGATACGTACGGGCCCAACGTTTGACAATTATCAAAAGTTGTCTTAACGTCTCTGAGGTAATACGAGGCAAAGACTGAATTTGTCCTCCGAAACGTAGTCTATAATCTCCTTGAGGGCTAAGTTTTTTCTGAATGCCAAGGACGTAGCTACGGCTCTCACTTCGTGAGCTTTAACCTTAAGCAAACCGAAGCTTTCTTCTTGGCAAAACAAATGTGCTTCCTTAATGACTTCTCTTACGAAAAAAGCCATAGCATTTTTAGACATGGGTCTGGTAGGGTCTTTCACAGAACACCAGAGAGAACCTGAGGTCCCTCTAATGCTTTTTGTCCTTTCCACATAGTAACGTAAGGCTCTTACTGGGCAAAGAACCCTTTCCTGTTCTTGACCTACCAGATCGGACAGTCCTGTAATCTCAAATGATCTTGGCCACGGATGTGAAGGATTCTCATTCTTGGCTAAGAAATCTTCCTGGAACGAACAAACTGCTTTGTTGTGTTTCCAGCCTACTTGTTTGTTAATAGCTTGCAGCTCACTAATCCTTTTAGCTGTAGCTAAGGCTACCAAGAATATAGTCTTCTTCGATACCTCTCTCATAGAAGCACTGTCCATAGGTTCAAACCTATCCGTTCCTAAGAACTTGAGTACGACATCAAGATTCCAAGAAGGCGCTTTGCAATGTCGATCCTTCTTAGTATTAAAAGATCTGAGAAGATCTCTAAGATCTGCGTCATTGGACAGATCTAATCCTCTGTGCCTAAACACTGACGATAACATACATTTGTATCCCTTGATGGTTTGATTTGCCAAACCCACTTCCTTCTTCAGATACAGAAGGAAATCTGCAATTTGGGTCACAGAGGTACTGGATGAAGAAACCTTCCGATTCTTGCACCATTTACGGAAGTTCTCCCACTTCGACTGGTACACTTTGATAGTTGAAGCTCTTCGTGCTCTAGCAACTGCCTTCGCTGCTTCTCTAGAAAAACCCCTCGCTCTGACAAGTCTTTCGATAGTCTGAACACAGTCAGACCCAGAGCGAGGGTGTTCTTGTGGAACCTGTTGAAGTGGGGTTGTTTGAGAAGATCTACTCTCGCAGGTAGTCTTCTCGGGGAATCCACTGTCCATTCCAGTACCTCTGTGAACCAAGTTTGGGCCGGCCAGTATGGAGCTATGAGTGTAAGTCTTGTTCCTTGACTTTCCCTGAATTTCTTCATTACCCTTCCTAAAATCTTGAACGGTGGAAAGGCGTACGCGTCTAGCCCCGTCCAGTCTAGTAGGAAGGAATCCACTGCGACTGCAAGAGGGTCCGGGATTGGAGAACAATAGTTCGGTAACCTCTTCGTCGTCGCGGTAGCGAAAAGATCCACCACTGGGCTGCCCCAAAGATTCCACAGCCTCTGGTATACTTCTTGATGCAAGATCCACTCCGTCGAAAGAACTTGTCCCTCCCTGCTCAACAGGTCCGCTCTGACATTCTTCTCTCCTTGAATGAATCTGGTGAGCAGGGTGACGTTCTCGCTCTCTGCCCATAGAAGAATCTCCTTCGCCAAATTGCAAATAGTAAACGAGTGGGTCCCTCCTTGTTTGCGTACGTATGCCAGAGCTGTAGTATTGTCCGCGTTGATCTGTATCACTTTGCCGCTGATCCACGATCTGAACGCTTTCAGAGCCAAGAAAATCGCCATCAGTTCCTTCCTGTTTATGTGCCAAGCTTCTTGTTCCTTGTTCCAAAGGCCTGACTCCTCTCGAGGGCCCAGCGTCGCTCCCCAGCCTGCGTCTGACGCGTCGGAAAATAATATCAGGTCTGGGTTCTTCTGCTGGAGTGACGTACCCTCTGCTAACCTTCCCGGGGTTAGCCACCACTTCAATTCCTCCTTTATCTTTACAGGAATTGGAAACAGGAAGGAATCTGGTTGCGATCTTCTTCGCCAGACTTCGTTCAGGAAGAACTGTAAGGGCCTCATGTGAAGTCTTCCTAGAGAAATGAACCGCTCTAGCGAAGAGTGTGTCCCCAGTAAGCTCATCCACTCTCTCGCCGAGCATTGGTCTTTCTCTAGGAATCTTTTTTTTTGCACCGTTCCAAAGGCACAAGTCTGCCCTTCGGGGGACGGAAAAGCCCGAAAAGTCACTGAGGATATCAGAATCCCCAAATAAACTAGCTCCTGTGTGGGGATCAGATGTGACTTTTTCAGGTTCACCATCAGACCCAACTGCCTTGTTAATTCCAATGTAATCTCCGTGTCCTCCAGACATTGTTGCCTTGATTGGGCTCTTATGAGCCAGTCGTCCAAGTAGAGGGAGACTCTGACACCTAACACACGAAGCCACTCCACCACGTTCGCCATCATCCTTGTAAACACCTGAGGGGCCGTGCAAAGCCCAAAGCAAAGGGCTCTGAACTGATATATCTTGTCCTGGATCACAAATCTTAAATATTTTCTGGACCTTGGATGAATCGGAATATGAAAATACGCATCCTGAAGGTCCAGCGTCACCATCCAGTCCCCTGAACATACCACTGCTAGTACTGAATCGTTCGTCTCCATCGTAAACTTGGTCTTTTCTACGAACAAGTTTAGATGACTTACGTCCATTACTGGCCTCCAACCTCCTGAAGACTTCGGTACCAGAAAAAGTCGGTTGTAAAATCCTGGGGACTCGTGATCCAAAACAGGTTCTATGGCTCCTTTCTCTAACATGCTGACAACTTGATGCCAAAGAGCCTCTCTCTTCTCTAAATCGAAGTAATGAGTCCCTAGGGCTCTCGGGGTTGTAGCGAGAGGTGGCTTCTTTAGGAAGGGGATCTTGTAACCTTCCTTCGCTACGCTTACGGACCAAGGATCCGCTCCCCTCCTTTGCCAGACTTCCCAGAAGTCTAAAAGTCTGGCCCCAACACACGTCTGGAGGACTTCGAACTCATTGCTTGGTTGAGGTTTTCGAACCTCTCTTGGCAGGAACTCTTTTTACCTCTAAAGGCTGGTCGGGAAAAGGTCTTACCCCGAAAGGGCTGCTGTGTTGTCCTTGATTCCTTCAGTGTCTTCTTTACGACCTTTGTCGGCAAATACTTCCCCACTGAAGAAGTCAGCAGATCTTGGGTAGCCTTCTGAGTAAGGGAAAGCGCGATATCCTTAATAATTTCCGATGGGAAAAGTTGTCCTGAAAGTGGGGAGAACATCAACTCCGACTTTTGCGCGTTCGAGACTCCCTTAGCAGCGAACGAGCACAACAGAGACCTTTTCTTCAGCACACCTGCCGTAAAAAGTGAAGAAAGTTCATTAGCTCCATCCCTCAAGGCTTTATCCATACAGGACATAATGCTTCTGGGTAAATCCAAGTCCGAAGGTTCTTCCATCTCTAAAGTACGAGCCAAAGCCCCCAACGACCAATTGAGGAAATTAAAAACTTCAAAAGTCCGATAAATACCCTTCAGCAAATGATCGAACTCTGATGAGGTCCACCACACCTTGGCTGCGTGTAAGGCATGCCTACGGGAGCTGTCCACGATATTAGAAAAGTCCCCCTGGGAGGAGGCAGGAACTCCCAGGCCAAGACTTTCCCCCGTAGCGTACCACACACCAGACTTCAAAGCCAACTTGGCCGGAGGGAAAGCGAATGAAGTCTTCCCTGATTCTCTCTTCTCCTTCAACCATTCATTGATGCATTGAAGGGCTTTCTTAGCTGTAATCGACAGCGTCATTTTCAAGAAAGAATATTTCTTGGGTGCTTTAGTCTTCGAGAATTGAGACAGAGGAGATAACGGAGCTGACAGCTGAAAATCTCCTTCAAACAACGAAAGGAGGCACTCATTTAGCTTCTTGTAATCCGAGGAAGGAGCTTCCACATTCTTGTCCTCTTCCGAAAAATCAACTAAGTCTTCCTCCTGAGAAGAAATATCCTGGAATTCCAGATCTTGATGAAAATCCATAGAGGGATCCTTTTCCAAAGTTTGTCTGGACAGCGAATGAGAAACTGCCTCCTTACAAAACCCCTCCCCATCTTGTCGGGAAGAAGACGGTTCAGCGTGCTGCCGCCTGCGTCCTGCGTCCACTGCAACAGCTGCGTCCACCATGCGTCCATCACGTTTCCTCTTGCGTCCTGCGGCGTCGGAGAAACGTCCCTCCTATAGGACACACTGCGTCCTGGATTACGAGATAATGCCGCCTGAGAAAGAGGAGGCAACGGCTTATCCTGCGTCCTCTTGGAGGACTTAACTGGAAGAGAAGCGTCCTTACGTCTAGCCGAAAGTTGTTCGGGCCTTTCCCAGGATTTAACAAGCACTGCTAATCTCTCCTGCATATCTCGCAAAACTTCCTTAGTCTCCGCTTCCTGACGAGACTCCTGAGGAGGAGGAGAACGAGGACGCACTGGGCTGAAACGAAGAGGAGAGCGATCCTGACGTCTACGAAGCGGAGGTTCTCTAATAGGAGAATAACCGCCCATCGCACGGTTAGCCACATCTAAAGGACGAGAAACCCTCTTCCTTTTGATAGGGATTGCGTCCTCATCTTCCGACGAAAAAATCTCAGGGCTACTCCAACCCTCTAGCTCAAAAACCCTTTCATCCTGGGACGAGGTCGGCATGTACGATCTCTTGAGAGGACGCGATTCTTCCAAAAAACGTCTATTCCTTCCTGAAGCAGAACTATCAGAAGAATAAATGCACTTCCCAGTAACGCCTTTTCTCTGGCGTACTGCTGCAGCCTGGGCATGTTAATAACATAGGACTGCCTGAAGGGACGACCTGAGTTGGTGGAGAATAAACCCCCTCTTTGCCCTCCTCCCCTTCGACTGTCGACATGCCTTCTCCTTGGGTCTGGGAGCTTGACAGAGGTCTAGTCTAGGAGCACGAGAGGGACGATTCAGGCGCCCTCCACAAACACTGTCACCAACATTAAACACTTCCACTTTATCCGTTAATCGCTTGATCTGATCACCCATAGAAGCAAGGGCAGCGAACACTTTCACAATTTGCGGATCAGTAGTGTCCTCAGATACAGCAACGGGTGCAGGAGAAACCTGAGGGGAAGGTGCTACTAAATCTACATGTGAATGAGCTGGAGAAGACACAGACAAAGATTCATTCAAAGCTTTACCCGAAGATCCAGATCTCTCACTTCTAGACACTGATCTTCTCACCCGATCTTTTTCCAGTCTTTCCACATACTTAACAAGAGCCTTCCACTCTTTCTCATTCAAACTCTCACATTCATTGCACCTATTCTCCCACGTACATACAAACTCTCGACACTTCTTACATACAGTATGGGGATCTACCAATGATTTCGGCAGTCTACTTTACACCCTTCTTTCACACAAACTCTAAACATGCTACCTGAATCAGACATACTAACGAAATATCAATTGCGATTGCCAAGCTAACTTTCCAAATACGATACCAATATCCAAATATCGAAAAGTCAGTCAACGAGCAGGAAATTCTATCAGAACCTTCAACGATGTTGCCGGTTCGGCTGGCAGAGAAAATCTGACGAAAATGGGAATGGTTCCGAGCACCAGCGCCACGGGAACGGGGTGGCGATCACCTGAACTACCAGTGTACTAGCGGTTGCCGCGAGTTTTGAAATTCTGCCAGTGCGACAAGAGGATAAGTTATATATACAGGGGGTTCCGTTCTTGAGACGCGTCGTAAGCCGAAAATCGTCGTAAGCCGAAAATCGTCGTAAGCCGGAACATCGTCAAAAATTCTAAGAAAACCTTACTGTTAATGCTTTGGGTGCATTGAAAACTATGCAGACTGCATTCTTATGGCATTTTTCATAAAAAAACCTTCAAATATTGATTATTTTGCCATTTTGGTGTCATATTTCATCTGCCAGATGAGCATTGTAGGCGTCGTAACCCTGGAACATGCGTCGTAACCCTGGAAATAATGTCTGATGAATATAATTGAAAAGCGTCGTAACCTCGGAATGTCGTAAGCCAAGACCGTCGTAACCTGGGGACTGCCTGTATACCTGCCAGGTAAGTGTCATGCATAAAATGTAGATTTAATAATGTCTTTTAAAGACAGATTACGTCTAAACGCCATAGACGTAGTCACTGCTCTTATTTCATGAGCTTTGACTCTAAGCACTTTGATATCTGAGTCCTGACATTGTTTGTGTGCCTCAGTAATCAAATTCCTTAAAAAGAAGGAGAGAGCATTCTTAGAAAGAGGACAAGAAGGATCTTTCACTGAACACCACAGGTTATCACTCTTACCTCTTATACCTTTGGTTCTTTGCACATAATGTCTAAGTGCTCTCACTGGGCAGAGAAGACATTCAGGCTCATTAGGCCCCACTAAATCCGAAATGTTCTTTTCTGGGCTCAGTTCGTGTCGCTTCATGAAATAATCCCTTAAGTTCATTATTTCTAGGTAAATGATACTAACATTACCAGAGAAAAAACAAAATAGGGGGATGTCAGAGTAACTGACTCGCTCACCCTAAATAAAAGAGGGTGTCGGTATAGTGCTGGGGCGAGTGAGACCACTACCACGAACCTCTTGTCATTTAGAATTCTCCTTCATCAAAATCCCCCTCCCTGAGAGAGCTGACACACGGCCGGTGCCAGCAACTACTACTACACGTCCCTCCACGCCGACCGCAGTGCCTCTCGTGGCTATCCTTTTCGTTAGCGAACTTCTGTACACACGTGTCTGCAATTGCTCTGTGTTTTTGTGCACTTTTTGGGATTACTTTCGCTCGAGATGGAATTGCAAGCTATCGCCGCAGCTAAGTTAAGTACCCCGAAAGGTTATATACTAGTTTTAGCCAGCCAGGAGCTGTTTTTACCATTTTTTAGGTTCAATAATAAATAGTCTTCCTGGTCTGGCGCATGGCTCGCCTTGCCGGCTCGCCTCGTGTTCGGTTAGCTACTTCGGACTCCCATACCGTGGTAACTATTCCTAGTGTATATATGCCTTTATCATGAGATATTTTTACGTGGTACAGAAGATTCCACTCCATTCTATTGCTTTACATCGTACTATTCGGAAATCCTTTGCCTAAGCCTTAGATTAGTGTTCATGCATGCATGTCCCTTTGTCTAGGTGTTTTAGGCGTGTGGGTTATTATTTTGAATTATTTTATTGATATTACTCTCTCGTCCAGCCATCCTGGCCGTCGCCCTCCGTTTTACGTATCGGCAGAGGCCAGCTCCCGAGTGGTTTGCTCGTTTCCCTTCGGGGAGACTAGCCTACTTCTCCTGAACGTCCCTTCTTTTTCTCCCACTCGTGTTTTCCTTCTTTTCTTTTTATTACGATGTACTTGATATGGGTTGCATGTTAGGGGCGATCAGTTTGGCCTAGGCTATGTTTTGTTGCATTATCGCCTTCTGGTCCACCTGCACTCGCGTTGATCAGTTTGACCTAGGCTACGTTTTGTTGCATTATCGCCTCGTGGTCCACCTGCGCTCGCGTCGAGCCAGCTGATCGCCCTGGTCCCAGTTCCCCCCTCCCCTTCCTTCAGGTCCGGAGGAGGGTTAGTCCTTGCTCGCTCACGGTCGCTATGGCAACCATCCGGGCACCCCTCCCCTCTTCCTCCCTACCAGGGGGGATACGGGAGTCACGGACTTAGGGGGAGGTCCTGTTGGACCGGTCACGTTTTCTTTGAGCTTCGGGGAGGTCCCGGTGTGTTCAGGTTGGGTTGGCCACCCCGCCAGCTCGCGTCAGGCCTTCTCCGGTGTTCTATGGTTGTTCTCCAGTTCCCTCCGTCATTACGTGCATAGCTGGCTCCGCCAGCTCTTTGGGGGGGAATACGGAGTATGCCTTACATGCTTCCCCTGTATATGGTTGTTGTAGTCTCTTTCGCTTTCCGGCGGAGCACCCACTCACCATCCGTGTGCCCCATGGTTTGGCGGAAGGGTTCTACAGCGGAGCTAGGCTCCGCATACACTGTTATTTATTTTTGTTTTAGTTTTATTTTATTTAACTTTATGGATAATCTTCTCACGTTCTCCGCTGTGTTGTACCCTCACCTTGGTGTACTATATATGTATGAGCAGGTATCTGGTTTGGCGGAAATCTTCGCTCCGTTGTACCGGAGTTTTTCAAACCAGTTTACCGGGTCCTATGGACTCTCTCACACGGATTACAGGAGAGGATTATGCCCAAAATTTATTTTACTCCGGCATGCAGCGGAGCATCATATCTCTTATGAGTGGTCCTGTTAGTATATGCTGATACTTATGTATCTGTTCACTTACAGGCTACCAACTGTCAGGAGGCGGGATGTAACGCCGTCCTGCAGGACCCTTGTGGTCATGAGGTCTGCCGGACCCACGCTCCCTGCGCTGTCCGCCATAATGAGTTGATCGTGTGGCATAACGAAGCCTGCTCCATATGCTACAAGCTTGTGGAACAGTTTTCTAACGGAGTAAGTATATACCGGCGTAGGTATCGTCTCTTTCTTGGTATATACTGTCAGTTAATTTTGGTTTAAAATTGCTTATAGTTGACTAGAGTCGTAAGTATTAATGATATATCTTCGGGGCTTCGTTGTAAGGACTACAATGACCCTTTGTTTCAGGCTGCCGCTGTGAAGGACGCCGCGTCGGCCACCCTGAAAGCCTGGGTAGGTGGCTTCGGGAAGAATGCGCCGAAGGGCAGCCGTATATTCTAGACAAGAACATGGCTGTCCGAATCTTCCCAGGCGGCAAGTCAACCGGCTACGTCGACCCTGTTGCGGCAGCGCCGGCTATCGCGGCCATCCAGCTGCAAGTGGAGCAGGCCTTGGCGGAAGGGGGAACCCCGGAGATCACAGCGGACGTTGCCACCCTGGACCTTAACGTGGAGCCTATGACGGTAGGGGAAGGTGAGTTGATGGTTGAGGTAGGTTTGTTGGGCGCTCAAGGGCTTCCCTTGGGCGCGTCTGGATCTTCATCTCCTGTCCCTTCTTCTGCTTCCTTCCAAGGTTTTTCCGCATCGGAAATTCCGGCTAGGATGTCTTCTGCCTCGGTTGTTCCTAAGGTGAAAGGATAACGTGAGCAAAAAACCCTGGAGAGGTAGTCTTCTAAGAAGACTTCAGCCTCATCTTCTCATAAGACTCCGGCTCACCATCCCGGAGCAGAGAAAGCGAAGACATCTTCTTCTTTGCACTCCAAAGGGTCTAGGGGCAAGTCCTCTAAAGAGAAGGTCTGCGCTCCCGCCGAGCCAGTACCGTCTACGTCCACCGGACGTAGACCCCTGCTGCGACCAGTACCTCTGGCCCCTTCGATCCCGACTCCTTTACAGCAGGGGTCATGCAACAGGTGGGGAACATGGTGGGGACAATGGTGAACGATAGGCTTGATCAGATGCTTGCCCAAATCTCCACCTCGTTCGCGCAGTCCGGTCAGTCAATCCAGAACATCTCGGATCGGCTGACGAACCAGGAGAACTTGTTGGAGTGACTCCAATGCCCGATTATGACTCTCTCCCCGCATTCACCATGAGTAATCCTTGGAGGGTAGCAGCCTTCGCACCCTTCAAGGACGGAATGATCTCAATCCCGGACTGTGGAACTCGTCGTATCGAGGACTTCGAGTTCCACCCCGCCGATCTTCAACTACCTTTTATGGGGTATGCTAGATTGACAGAGGCAGCCCTAAATAGAGAAGATAAGATCCCGAAAGAAAATGTTATTGTTATAATATAATTAAGTTTGTTCATACTTACCTGGCAGATATATATATAGCTGTATTTTCTGACGTCCGACAGAATTTCAAAACTCGCGGCACACGTACGTATGGGCGGCCAGTGGTAGTACCATTCCCGCCGCTGGGAGGCGGATATCAGGAACCATTCCCATTTTCTGTTCATATTTATTCATGACCCTTGTCTCCTCCGAGGGGAGGAGGGTGGGCACTCTAATTATATATACTGCCAGGTAATATTGAACAAACTTAATTGTATTATAACAATAACATTTTGTTCATGAAACTTACCTGTCAGATATATATATAGCTGAATCCCACCTTCGGATGGTGGGTAGAGACAGAATAGGATTTTTAGGAAACTTAAATTAAGTAAAAGATTTACTTCTTGGTTCCTTACCTGATAGCAAAGTAGACTCTGTGATTACTATCACTTGAGCCTGCTTCTGCTTTTATCAGAGTTGCCAGCCAGGTGTGGACCTGTAGTGCTGGTGCACTCTGGATGCTCTGTCAACGGGGACGTGACCTCAATGTGACAAGACCATCTAGCCAAACATATGGCAGTAACACAGCAACCGACCACCACCTGACCAACTAACCAAAAAACCCCTGACAGTTAAACTAAGGAATGGGAGATTTCCACAGAAGATCTTACCATCAACCAAAAACACAATAAAAAACTAACCTAAACTAAGCTAAGGGATAGGGAGAGAGCTACCTTCAGCCCCCAAAACTGTGTCTGCCGAAATGTAAGGCCCCAAAGAACTACAGTTCTCGTAAATCGTTCTCACATCCCGGAGGTAATGTGAGGCGAATACGGAATTGCTCCTCCAAAAGGTGCTATCAAGGATATCTTTGATAGACATATTCCTTTGGAAGGCAAGAGAAGTAGCTACGGCTCTGACTTCGTGAGCTTTCACTTTAAAGAGGCTCAAATCAGTCTTCTGGCAAGATGAATGAGCCTCTTTAATGACGTCCCTCAGAAGAAAGCAACAGCATTCTTCGACAACGGCAAATCTGGTCTCTTCACCGAGCACCAGAGATTACCTTAGGGAGGGCCTCTTATCTCTTTAGTTCTATTAACATAGAACTTGAGAGCCCTGACAGGGCACAGGGCTCTCTCTGGTTCTTGACCCACGAGACTCGACATACCTTTGATTTCAAAGCTCCTCGGCCAAGGATTAGACGGGTTCTCGTTCTTTGCCAAGAAAGATGGGCTCAACGAGCAGACAGCGTTGTCCCCCTTGAAGCCCACTAGGCTACTGAACGCTTGGATTTCACTAACTCTCTTCCGTCGCCGTCGCCAGAGAAGCTAGGAAAAGCGCTTTTTCCTCTCAAGTCCCGGCCCTTAGAGAAGCTTCATGGAGAGGCTCAAAGGGACTTAGCATAAGATGTTTCAAAACCACATCGAGATTCCATGAGGGTGGTCTTGCCTGTGGAATCTTGGAGGTTTCGAACGACCTTAAGAGATCGTGCAGATCCTTATTGTCGGAGAGGTCCAGTCCTCTGTGGCGAAAAACGGCAGACAACATATTCCTATAACCTTTAATTGTAGGAACTGCCAATTTCTGCACATTTCTTAGATAGAGTAAGAAATCTGCTATCTGGTTCACAGAGGTCGTGGAAGAGGAAATTCCCTCCTTTTTGCACCATGCCCTGAAGGAGGCCCACTTAGACTGGTAGACAGCTCTTGAAGAGGCTCTTTGAGCATTAGCGATTGCTCTCGCAGCTGCCTTTGAAAAGCCTCTTGCTCTGGCCAACTTTTCGATAGTCTGAAACGCAGTCAGAGCCAGATCGGAGAGGTTTGGTGATACCTTTTGGGAAGTGAGGCGGTCTGAGTAGTTCTCTCCTCCAGGGCAACGTTCTTGGGAAGTCCACAAGGAAAGTCATGACCTCTGTGAACCACTCTCTTGCTGGCCACATCGGGGCAATCAGAGTCAAACCTTGTCCCTTCTGAAGCTGCGAACTTCCTCATGACCTCCCCCATGATCTTGAATGGGGGAAAGGCGTAAAGATCCAGGTCTGTCCAGTTCCAGAGCAAAGCGTCCACCGAATTGCCCCTGGATCCAGAACCGGGGAGCAATACAGAGGAAGCCTCTTCGTCCTCGATGTAGCGAACAGTCGACTAGAGGACGTCCCCACAATCTCCATAATTGTTGACAGACTTCCTGTGCAAGGTCCATTCTGTTGGCAGAATCTGATTTCGTCGACTGAGAAGGTCCGCCCTGACATTCTGAACCCCTGCCACGAATCTCGTCAGGATCTTGATGTGCCTTGCGTCTGCCCATAGCAGAGCTTCCCGCGAAGGAGAAAAGGGATCTGGAGTGAGTTCCTCCCTGATTCTTTAGATTATACAAGGGCTGTGGTACTGTCTGAGTTGACTTGAATGACCTTGCCTGACAGTTTGTCTTCGAAGAACTGCAGCGACAGGAATATCGCTGCCAGTTCCTTTACATTGATGTGCCAGGCTTACCTGTTCCCCTCTCCAGGAGCCTGACACTTCCTCCCCCCCTAGTGTTGCTCCCCAACGAAATGGAAGCGTCTGAGAACAACATAGGTCGGGGCTCAGAAGATTTAGGGAGAAAGCCCCTCTCGCAACTTCTGAGGGTCGAGACACCATCTAAGTGGTCTTTTACTTTGTTTGAGATCCTTAGGATCGCATTCAGGTCCTCCTTCGACTTCCATTCTTCCGCAAGGAAAATTGAAGAGGCCTGAGGTGCAGTCTTCCAGTGAGACAAAACTTTTTCTAGCGAGGAAATGGTGCCCAGCAGACTCATCCACTCCCTCGCCGAACAAGCTTCTCTCTCTAGGAAGGCTGCGACTTTCTCTAAACCCAGCCGCTGACGTTCCTGGGATGGAAACGCCCGAAAAGCCACTGAATCCATCTGAATCCCCAGATACACGATGGACTGTGTCGGGGTCAGATGCGACTTTTCGGAGTTGACCAAAGACCCAGAGACTTTGCTAGGGCTAACGTCAACTGAAGGTCCTTCAGACATTTCCGTCTCGACGACGCTCTGATCAGCCAATCGTCGAGGTAGAGGGATATCCTGATCCCTGAAGAATGGAGCCACTTCGCTACATTCCTCATTATCATTGTAAAAACCATCGGGGCCGTGCTGAGACCGAAACAAAGGGCTCTGAATTGCCAAACCCTGTTGTCTAAGACGAATCTCAGGTACTTCCTTGAAAGAGGGTGGACGGGGACGTGAAAGTACGCGTCCTGCAGGTCCAGAGACACCATCCAGTCGCCAGGTCTCAAGGCTCCTAAGCACCGACTGAGGCGTCTCCATTTTGAACTTGATCTTTTCCACAAAAAGATTGAGCCGCTCACATCCAGGACTGGCGCCACCCGACGACTGCTTCGGCACCAGGAAAATCCTGTTGTAGAAGCCCGGTGACCCCAGGTCCAAGACTGCTCCACCGCTCTTTTTTCGACCATCTGGTCTAAAAGATCGAAAAGGATACTTTTATTTTCTTCTCTCCCTGATAAGACGGAGAGAGGTCTCTGGGAGTTGATGTTAAAGGAGGAGGATGTAAAAAAAAAAGGGGGATCTTGTACCTGCTTCCTACGATCTTGAGAGTCCAAGGATCCGCCCCTCTCTGCCTCCATGCCTCCGCAAAGAACTTCAGCCTGGCCCCGATGGCGTCTGAAGGACAAGATCTTCATTTGGTGGATTTCGGTGTTTAAATGAAGCTCTTCCTCTCGAAAAACCTCTCCCTCGAGGAGCTGCTCTCGAGGGGGTGCCCCGCGAAAGGGTTTTGACTTTCTTCGGGGGTTTACTGAATGAAGATGTGGAAGGAACTGCTGGGCGTCTTGAAGACTGTACCAAGAGGTCCTGGGGTCGGGCCTTCTCCTGCAAACTCGTTGCAAGATCCTTTACCATAGCCTGGGGGAAGAGATGGTCCGAAAGAGGCGCAAAGAGCAATTCCGCTTTCTGAGCGGGAGAAACGACTTCGCGGTAAAAATACATAAAAGAGCTCTTTTCTTTAGGAAAGCCGTTCCAAATGAGAAACTAGCTCTTCCGAACCATCCCTGACGGCCTTGTCCATACATGACAACACCTGAGAGAATCAGGACTTCTAGACTGAAGGTCCAAAACTCCCAGCACCAGTCTAAGAAATTAAAGACACTCAAAGTGCGAAGCAGTCCCTTCAAGTGGTGGTCCGTCTCCACAGGAGTCCAGGACACCTTAGCAGACGGATAAGAGGGACCTCCTCTGAGGCGTCCACTAAACTGGAGAAGTCACCAAGAGCGGACGAAGGAACCTTTACTCCCACGTCTCCTTGGTTTCATACCAAATTCCTCCTTTCCCGGAGAGTCTAGAGGAGGAAGGGCGAAAGTGGTCTTGCCCTGGTCCTTCCTTCGAGACATAAAACTCTTGTAGCTTCTTGAAAGCCCTCTTGGTCGAAAGCGACGTCTTCATTTCGACGAACTCAGGGGTCTTAACAGACTTAGAAGACGAAAGTTGAGAGGGAGGAGACCTAGGGGCTGCCGGCTGAAACTTATCCCGAAGGATGAACGTAACAGCCTCCCCACAAGAACCTTATAGTCCGAGACAGCTGAAGCTACAGGAGGTTCTTCTTCGACTGAACTCCCTGGGACTGCTAAGTTCCCCTTCCTCCCTAAGAGGAACTGGAGAACGTCCATCCGGAGAGGGCGTACGTCCAGCAGTCTCAGGCCTGAACAAGACTTCCGTTGATGGAAGTACCCGCTTCAGGTACGGAATCGTCCTTACGACGATCCTTTGAAGGACGGACATCCTGCGAACGTAGCGCGTCCTTTGAAGCAACGGGAACTGCCTTACCAGACACGTCCCTACGAGAGGAAGCACGAGCTTCCTGACGAGGAGGCGCCAAAAGCGTCCTGCTTAGCCAAGCAAGCGTCCTGCTGAGCGTCCTCAAAGCGTCCTGCCTACGTTCGAAAAGCGTCCTGCTTTCGAACGGCGAAGCGTCCTGCCGAGCGTCCTCAAAAGCGCCCTGTCGAGAGCGCAAAGCATCCTGCTTCGAACGCCGAGCGTCCTGCCGAGCGTCCTCCCAACAGCGTGAGGCGAAAAGATCTATCGGAGAACGAGAACGGGGTGAACGATCCGGAGGTGGAGAGAGAGACGAACGAGACGAGAGAGAATGAGACTGCTTCTTCCTCTTGACGGGCAGACCTAACGTCCTTTGCTCTACGCTTAGGCTCGACTGCTGCTGGGCGAGTCCTTTGAGCCATAAGAGACGTAATCTGGTCCTGAAGGGACACAAGGATATCCTTCGTAGGTGACGAAGGAGCGGAAGAAGGGGCAGGACTGACCCTGCGAGAAGGCGAGGGGACGCCATCCTTCCTTCTAGCAGGTACAGCTACCTGCATCTCAGGTGAACACGCCTGTGCGCGGAAACCAACGTCCTCGTCGGTAGAGACTCTACCTCTCTTCTGAGGAGGAAAAGCGTCATACGCGTCCTCTGACGAAAGTGGCGACATAGGACGGGAAGCGTCCTCAAAACGAAAGTCCTTTTCAACGGACGCGAGTCTCTCCGAGCGCTTCACCCTTGCGCGGGGGGAGGACGCTTCAGAGGACGAAAAGCAAATCCTTCAGGACGCGCGCTCGTGCGCGCTCCTTGGCAGCCTGGACTTAGCAACAAGGCCTGCCGAAGGGACGCCAGATCGGTGGGGAGCCCCGTAACCCTCTTGCGGCTTTCGACATACCCACTCCCCGAGTCCTGGGAGTCCGATAGAGGTCTAGGCCTAGAGGCATTATGGGGCCGATCTGACGCCCCCTCCACAACACTAGGGGCACTATCACAAACTTTCACAGGGCCAGTTTCTAAGGCCAACACTTTCGATTCAAGAGCGCGAATAGACTCAAGAATCAGAGAAAGGGTGTTACCTTCTCCAGACACAGCATTGGGGCCCGAAGGCAACAAAACAGGATTAGGTTGAACAAAATCTACCGGTGTTAGAGGAGGAGAAATGTTACATTCCTTACCTTTTGTAGAACTGCTCTTGGAGGAAGACCTCCTGACTCTATCGCGCTCCAATTTACGTCGATAGGTCTCATACATCTTCCATTTATCATCTGACAAATCCTTGCATTCATTGCACCGATCATCAACCAAGCAAACATGCCCCCTGCATTCCATACAAACTGTGTGAGGATCAACTGAAGGTTTAAGAAGCCTCACCTTACATTCACTCCTCACACACACTCCCAGTACTTGATCCCGACATCATGTACACAGAAAAGCCAATCCAAAATCAAAAACCAATCCACTATTACGCGTGCCAATCCAACAATCCAGAAGTCGATACCAAAAGTCAATCCAGATAATTTAAAGCGAGATAAATCAAAAATCCTAGACGGAGGTACTGTAAACAGTTGTTTCCAGCACCAGCGACAGAAAAAATATGAACAGAAAATGGGAATGGTTCCTGATATCCGCCTCCCAGCAACGGGAATGGGTACTACCACCTGGCCGCCCACTACGTGTGCCGCGAGTTTTGAAATTCTGTCGGACGTCAGAAAATACAGCTATAGTATATATATATCTGACAGGTAAGTTTCATGAACAAACTGTAATTTACAGTCGGGAACAAGCTCAGAGGGAATGGGTGAGGTGCCTGGAAGATTGGGACTGCACCAATACTAGGCTTCAGGCATTCAAGAGCCCATTCACAACCTTTGTGACGGAGGAGGAGGCACCACTCCCCTTCACCACAAAAATTGCGGAAGTTACCATCCAGGCCGCCATGAAAGAGGAGCCTCTCCCTCAACTGAGAGTCGGACCCGTCGTCCCCACTCTTCCCAGCTTCTGAGGACCTCTGGGCTGACCTTTCGGCATCTTTTACAGTTGGGAAACTCAAACCGGACTGTGCTATCGAACAGTTCGGGGAAAGACTCCCGAGAATGCCGGATCACTTGATCCAAGCGGAATTCGACGCAAGGATCAGGTTAGGAAGGACACTTAACGCCTTAGTGATGACAGAGGTTGCCGCCATGACATATGGTATGGAGCCTCAGTTTAAGCTCCTGGCTAAGGCACAGACGCAAATCGTACAGTCGGATCTGTACGACTTTGTAGTGGCAAGACGAAACTGCAGGAAACATGTCCTGCAGGAAGCGACTATAAGGCATGAACCAAATAAGTTGCTGTCGTCTTCGATCTGGGGAGCTGACCTCTTCCCTGAAGCTGCTGTAAATGAGGTTCATCATGAAGCGACCAGGCTCAACCAGAGCCTTAGGGTCCGCTGGGGTCTTTCTAGCAAAAGGAAGCCAGAAAGCACCCCCTCTGGTTCTAAGAAATTGAAGAAGCCCAGGAAGTTCCCGACCTTCCAGGCACAGCAGCAGCAACAATTCGTTCAGGCAGTCCCGGTTTCACAACCCGTGTAACCGTCGACTTCCAAGACCCAGAACCTCCTGTTGACGCCTCAAAACCAGCCCTCGACCTCCTACGCTGTTTCCCCCAGCTTTCAATCGGGTATCGAAAGCCAGGCATTTCAAGCCATCAATAGGTTTGGAAGGGGAAGCAGAGCTAGGGGTGCATTTCGACAGAGAGGTGGCGGAAGGCACCCAACAGGGGGAGACACTTCCATGGAGGGCGCGGAGCACGTCCTGCACAGTCCCAGTGAGAACCCTCAGGAAGGAGGGAGGCTGTTCCTCTTCCGACACAGGTGGGGATTCAGCAAGTGGGCACAAAGTATTGTGTCCAAAGGGCTGGGATGGAGTTGGATCAAGGTCCTCCTCCATCCAAAACATTCCTTCAAATACCAACGAAGGAATTGACAGAGTATGCGCAAGAGCTCCTTCAGAAAGAGGTAGTATCAAGAGTCAAACATTTAAAGTTTCAAGGACGCTTGTTCAGCGTGCCAAAGAAAGGCTCAACAAAACGAAGAATAATCTTAGACTTGTCCCGTCTAAACTTATTCATTCGTTGCGACAAGTTCAAAATGCTGACTATCTCACAGGTGCAGACCTTACTTCCCCGTGGGGCCATCACCACCTCTATCGATCTTACAGACGCATACTATCCAATCCCAGTCGCGAGACCCTTCCGCCCATACCTAGGCTTCAAGCTAGGAGACCAGGCATTCTCTTTCAAAGTGATGCCCTTCGGGCTGAACGTAGCCCCCAGGGTGTTCACGAAAATAGCGGAATCAGTGGTCCAACAACTGAGGTCGCAAGGGATAATGGTAGTAGCGTACCTCAACGATTGGCTCATTTGGGCAACAACCGTCGAGGAATGCCTCAAAGCCACAAACAAAGTAATTCAATTTCTGGAACATCTGGGGTTCCAAATAAACAAGACCAAATCCAGGCTAACGCCGGAGTCTCGTTTCCAGTGGCTCGGCATTCAGTGGGACCTGAACTCCCACACACTGTCAATTCTGTTGGCCAAAAGGAAAGAAATATCCAAGTTAGTAAGACAATTCCTCAAATGCAAACAGACGTCAAGGAGAAACCAGGAAAGGATCCTAGGTTCCCTTCAGTTTGCATCAGTCACAGACGTTCTGTTGAAAGCAAAATTGAAGGATATAAATCGAGTTTGGCGCTCAAGGGCAAATGTCAAATGTCGAGACAAGTTTTCAGTAATTCCGCCGGTTCTTCGCAAACGTCTCCGCCCCTGAGCAGCCCGGAGTAAGGAACGTGATAGCAGATGCCTGTCTCGATCAGTTCCTCTAGAATCGGAGTGGTACCTGGACAAGCGCTCATTCCAGTGGATATGCCAAAGGGTCCCAGGTGGATCTTTTCGCATCTCAAGCGAACCACAAGCTCCCTTGCTATGTGGCCCCCAACCTGGACCCTCTGGCTTATGCCATAGATGCCATGTCCATAGATTGGAATCAGGGTGGAGGAGAAATTTACATCTTTCCTCCAGTGAATCTTCTATTGAAAGTCCTGAGCAAACTCAGGACATTCAAGGGACAAGTAGCTCTAGTAGCCCCGGATTGGCCCAAGAGCAACCGGTATCCTCTCCTCCTGGAATTGGGTCTCCGACCTCGATGGATTCCCAATCCCAGGCTATCTCAGTCAGTACAAATGAGGACTGTGTTCGCTTCCTCAGGAATTCTCAAAACCCTAACTTTATGGACTTCATGAAGTTTGCGGCTAAGAAAGATGCAAATATCGATCCCCAGAATATCCTTTTCTTAGAATCGGATAAGAGGGAATCAACTTTACGTCAGTACAATGCTGCTGTAAAGAAATTGGCAAATTTCCTGAAGGAAACAAACACCCGAACCATGACAGTTAATTTAGCTATATCCTTTTTCAGATCCCTGTTTGAAAAAGGTCTAGCAGCTAGTACTATTACCACTAAGTCAGCTTTAAAGAAAATCTTCCAGTTTGGCTTTAAGATAGACTTATCAGACTCCTACTTCACGTCTATTCCGAAAGCCTGTGCTAGGCTCAGACCTTCAGAAAGGCCTAGTTCAGTTTCATGGTTCTTGAATGACGTTCTCAAACTGGCTTCAGATACTGACAACGTTTCACGTAACTATTTAATGTTATTAAGAAAAACATTATTCTTCTTAACTAAGTTTGGCCTCAGGAGCCAGAATATCCGAACTGTCGGCCCTTTCCATCGATGCCTGGACCATGTAGAATTCCTCCCCTCAGGAGAAGTCTTACTATCTCCAGATCGTAGCTTTCTGGCAAAGAATGAGGACCCCTTAATGAGATGGGCCCCTTGGAAGGTCCTCCCTCTTCCACAGACCCTTGCTCTTTGTCCGGTGATGACCTTACGAGCCTATCTGTCCAGGACATCCTCTGGATGACCTCATTAGGCCCCCCCCCTCTCATGAGGGAAAAGGGTGGGGGTTCCGTTCTTAAGATGCTTCGTAACCCGAAAATCGTCGTAAGGCGGAACGACGTTGGAAAAATGTCTTAAACTAATAAAAAGTTATAAAAAACCTTACTTACCTTTGTTAATCCTTTGGTTACACTACATGTTGTTTTCCTGTAGTTTTATGTCAACCTGTTATTATTTTCATAAAAAAATGCTGGTTCTTGAAGGTAAAAACTATTGTAATCCTCTGGTGACACTACATTCTTGAAGTTTTATGTACAACCTGGAGTGATTTTGCCAAATCTTGAGGGCTACAAGAACAGTTGATTACTATTTACGTATCATATAGACTAATTAAAGTAAACGTATCTTTAAATAGGCTTATATATTAGTATCAACAAAACATTTACTGGCATGAGTCAGAGGCCATTTAATGAAACGAACACTTCTCTGTCCTATCTGTTTAGAAAATAAACGTTACGTCAATCCCCAAGACCATTGTTGCCAAGACGCCTCTCTCTCTCTCTCTCTCTCTCTCTCTCTCTCTCTCTCTCTCTCTCTCTGATCAAATTACTGGATAATGTCTCTCTTTGGATACTTCGATTTTGCCAAATCTTGAGGGTTACAAGAACAGTTGATTACTATTTACGTATCATATAGACTAATTAAAGTAAACGTATCTTTAAATAAGCTTATATTATTAGTATCAACAAAACATTTACTGGCATGAGTCAGAGGCCTTTTAATGAAACGAACACTTCTCTGTCCTATCTGTTCAGAAAATAAACGTTACGTCAATCCCCAAGACCATTGTTGCCAAGGACCTCTCTCTCTGCTCTCTCTCTCTCTCTCTCTCTCTCTCTCTCTCTCTCTCTATAATGAGTTCATACATTTGTAGACATGCCATACAGACCATAAAGGTTATGCAAATTATATTAACAAATTTTATGGAGAGTTATTACGTAGGTATTAGGGTAAAATATATGCCTCTGACGCTGTTCTATGTCGAAAATATCGAGTTACATAAGTGCAAATTTAGCTATAGATGTGTCGATTTATAAATGTTCATGCTTTTGTTTAAAATGTGTATGAAAATGTATTACGTGAAAGGTATTTTTATTTCTGTACAGAAATATGATACAAAGGCATTTTTGAAACTGCCCTTCACGTCGGAAACGTCAGCGTCGTAACATCGGAACAAACGTCGTAACCCAGGGCTGATTTTTCAATGAATATTTAAGAAAAAGCGTCGTAACCTCGGAACGTCGTAAGCCGGAGCCGTCGTAACCCGGGGACTGCCTGTACACGGGCTGGAAATCGTCGACAGTTTTTAAGCGTCACTACTTGAAATCCTTGGAATCTCTTAAATTTCCGGCAGTGGCAGCGGGAAACATAGTTTCCCCTGACACTGCCCAGTAGTTGTAGTCGAAGATCCAGATCTCCTTTCTACCTGCCTCACTAACAATTCACCTAACCTTACTGTCATGCTCAATTGGGTTCTTCAGCCCAGTGAAATCCCACCCTGTTCTCCCACCATTGTGCCCAAGATTGGCATCTAACTTCAAGGATGGCCACGAGAGGCGCTGCGGTCGGCATGGAGGGACGTGTAGTAGTAGTTGCTGGCGCTGGCCGTGTGTCAGCTCTCTCAGGGAGGGGGATTTTGATGAAGGACAATTCTAAATGACAAGAGGTTCGTGGTAGTGGTCTCACTCGCCCCAGCACCATACCGACACCCTCTTTTATTTAGGGTGAGCGAGTCAGTTACTCTGACATCCCCCTATTTTGTTTTTTCTCTGGTAATATTAGTATCATTTACCTAGAAATAATGAACTTAAGGGATTATTTCACTGGGCGACACGAACCCTTGCCCAGAAACAGATTTTTCCTTCGTCAAAATCCCTTTATAGAGAAAGAACGAGGCCAAGGATGGGAGGGATTTTCGTTCTTAGCCAAAAAAACCAGCATTGATGAGCAAATGGCCTTTCCCTTAGCAAACCCGACTCTCTTATCAATAGCATGGAGCTCACTGATCCTTCTAGCCGATGCTAAAGCACAGAGAAAAAGAGTCTTCCTAGTCAGGTCTCTAAAAGAGCTAGAGGAGATCGGTTCGAATTTGTCAGACATCAGCCATTTCAGAACTACATCCAGGTTCCAAGCTACTGCTCTTGACTCCTTTTTCTTGGATGTATCAAAGGAACGAATCAGGTCTGAGAGGTCTTGATTATTAGAAACGTCTAATCCTCGATGTCTGAACACTGAAGACAACATAGCTCTATAACCCCTAATCGTCTGGGTAGAAAGCTTCTTAGTCTCATGAAGAAAAAGAAGGAAGTTAGCTAACTGAGCTATAGGGGTCTTAGAAGACGAAATTCCTTCTTTTTTGCACCAAGCTCTGAACTGGACCCACTTGGCTTGGTGCACTCAATCAGAGGATTCTCTTCTGGGTCTAGCAATAGCTCTTGAAGATCTCTTTGAAAATCCTCTCTTTCTGAGGAGATGCTCGACAGTCTGACGGCGACTAGTCGAAGAGCGGACAAGTTGTGACGGAACCTCAGAAAGTGGGGCTGTCTGAGTAGATCTCTCCTTAACGGCAACTCTCTCGGAAAGTCCGTCGACAGCTGTAACAGGTCTGGAAACCATTCCCTGGCCAGCCAAAAGGGGACTATCAGAGTCATCCTTACGTTCTGATGACCTCTGAACTTGTCAGAACTAGTCTTAACATCTTGAATGGAGGAAAGGCGTAAAGATCTAGATTTGACCAGTCCAGAAGCATGGCATCCACTGCAAACGCCTCTTCGTCTGGAAATGGGGAGCAATACAGTGGCAGACGCGCCGTCTTGTTTGTGGCGAAGAGATCCAAAAGAGGACATCCCCAAATCTTCCAAAGTTTCTTGCATATTTGGGGGTGTAGAGTCCACTCTGTGGAGAGGACTTGTCCTCTTCTGCTGAGAATGTCCACCTTTACATTCTTCGAGCCTTGAATAAATCTTGTGCTCAAAACAACCTTGTTCTCTTTCGCCCAAATGAGCAGGACTCTCGCTGCCTCGCACAGAGAGAACGAGTGTGTCCCCCCCTGTTTTTTTATGTAAGAGAGAGCCGTGGTGTTGTCTGCTTGAACCAGCACTACTTTCCCTCTTACTTCTGCCTGGAAGTACATTAGGGCAAAATGAATCACTTTTAGCTCTTTCAGATTTATGTGCCAGCTTTCCTGATGACCCTGCCAAAGGCCCGATCCTTCCTTTTTCCCCAGAGTGGCTCCCCACCCTTTGTCCGACACGTCTGACAAGAGCGTAAGGTTGGGGCTCAACTGGCTTAGGGACAAGTCGTCCTCTAGTCTTCCTTCTGACTTCCACCAAAGGAGGTCCTGCTTGATCCCTTCCGAGAGGGGGAACATGAAGGAGTCTGGGAACTTCTTCCTTTGCCACTTCTGTTGCAAGTGAAATTGAAGTGGTCACATGTTGAGCCTGCCCAGACTTACAAATTGCTCGATTGAGGCCAAGGTTCCTAACAGATTCATCCATTGTTTCGCCGAGCAAGTTTGTCTGAGAAGAAAATCGTCTATCTTGTTCAGTCAAGAGTCGATCCTTCGACGAGACGGAAAAGCCTGAAAAAGAACTGAATTCAGTCTCACTCCTAAATAAACTATCTCCTGAGAGGGAGTGAGACACGACTTGTCTTTGTTGACTAACAGTCCCAGGCTGTCCGCCAACCTTAAAGTCTTCTGTAAGTCCTCCACACACTTCTGTCTGGAACTTGCCCTGAGAAGCCAATCGTCCAGATACATGGAGATCCATATCCCGTCCAGATGAAGCCACTTTGCTACTGACGACAGAACTCTGGTGAAAACTTGCGGAGCTGTCGACAGGCCGAAACAGAGGGCCCTGAACTGATAAGTTCGACCCTGGAATACAAATCTCAGGAATCTCCTCGATTCCGAATGAATCGGAATATGAAAGTAGGCGTCTTGAAGGTCTATGGAGACCATCCAGTCTCCTGGATGAAGAGCTGCTAATACCGACTGGGTCGTTTCCATAGAAAACTTTGTCTTCAAGACAAAGACGTTCAGGGCGCTCACGTCCAGCACCGGTCTCCAACCCCCCGAGGCCTTCTTTACCAGGAAAAGGCGATTGTAAAATCCTGGTTCCTGAGGAGCGTCCACTAACTCTATGGCCTTTTTTGCCAGTAAAGCGAGAACTTCTTGATAGAGGGCGGCAAATTTCTCAGAGTTCTCCGATAAGCAGATAAATCCACAGGAAATTCTGTGAGAGGGGGGTGCTTCCTGAACAGAATGGTGTAACCTTCTTTCAGGACCTGAACAGTCCACGGATCCACTCCCAGGTGAAGCCAGGTCTGCCAGAAAAGGTGTAATCTGGCTCCTACTGCTGTGTGGAGGACTACGAGCCTACTTCTTGATGGAAGACGGAGTGGTTTTAGACGAGGCTCTACCTCTCCCCCGAAACCTAGGGAAAGATCTAACAGAAGCTCTACCTCGAAATGGTTTAGGGGCTTCCGTGGTGGAAGCACTACGAGATGCAGAAAGAACCGGAGCAATCTTCCTGGGCTTCTTCACTGACTGCGATAAGAGATCCTGAGTAGCTTTCTGCGTCAAGGACTGAGCGATCTCGTTCACAATCTCTTGCGGAAAAAGGTGCTTCTTGTCCAAAGGAGAGAAGAGCAAGGCGGACTTCTGGTTCGAGGAGACCCCTTTCGACAAGGAGCACCAAATCTGCCTCTTCTTCAACACTCCAGAGGCGAAAATGGCAGCGAGCTCCGAAACTCCATCACATGCCTTTATCAATACAATCAAGTACTACAGAGGCAAAATCCTTCAACTGCTCCTCAGAAAGCCCAAATGACTTGACTTTCCTAGCCAGAGAAGCAATGGCCCAATCCAGGAAGCTAACAACTTCAAAGACACGGAAAACACTCTTGCAATGATGATCCAGTTCACTTGCCGTACGAAAATCTTAGCAGAATTAAGGGCTGATCTACAAGAGGAATCCACGAGACTAGAAAAGTCTCCCTGTGCGGCGGCAGTCACACCCAAGGAAAAAACTTCTCCAGTGTCATACCAGACACGGCTCCTTGACGAAAGTCTCGAAGGGGGACGCCAGAAGACATTCTTCCCCTGTTCCCTCTTCTCCAAAAGCCTAGAGTTCACTTTCTTGATAGCCTTCTTAGCAGAAATCGAGAGGACGAGATGCGTGAATGAGGACGAGGAGTCAGGCTTACTGTCCTTTTTCCACTGCAAACCAGGAGAAACTGGAACGGAAGGCGCAAACGAATCTCCAAAGTTGTCGACGAAGAATCGTAAAAGTTGCTTGTACCCCAACAAATGCTTGTCTTTTTCTGCAACTACTTCGTCTTCTTCTTCTTTCACATCCGAAGCTTCCTTCGAAGAAACTGTTCGGAGAAGTCACACAATAATGAACCCGAGGCAGCTGCGAGGCGGCAGGAGAAGACGTCTGCGCCTGTACTGAGGCGAATCCGAGTGACTGAGTTGGCGGCTGAGCTGGCGCCCGAGTGAGAGCCTGACCTGGCGCCAGAGAAGGAGTCAGGAAAGGAGCCTGACCTGGCGTCTGAAGAGGAGTCACATGGAGAGCCTGAACAGGAGCCTGGACTGAGGCCGAAACGTGAGTCTGAATGGAAGTCTGAAGAGGACTGCACAGGAGCCTGTGTCGGAAGATGCAAGGTGGCTGGGAGCGCATTTGGGGATGACAGAGACTTGCCAAAAAGCTCCAAAATACTGCCTAACTTGGCATTCATCTGGTCTAAAACCGAAAGCTGCGGATCCACCAACGTAGAAGACGCGGGAGGAGTAGAAGGATGAGCCACAAACACATCTCGAACCGCAGGAGTTACTGCTTGAGGAGGCTCTGGGGAAGGCTCTGAAGGCATGCGAGAGCCCAGCTTCTCCACTTCTAAGAGAGAAGGATGATAGACTGAAACAGCTGGCAAAAAAGCTTCAGGTTCCTCCCAAAAACTACAGGAAGGCTCGGAAGGGATCAAAGCAGCCACCTTCTTGGGAACCACAGCAGGCGAAACATCGCGAGACCTCTTCAGCGGTCTAGACGTCTTATGCCGCCAGCCTCTATGAGAGGAGACTTCTGAACTCGAGTCGCTTGACGAAAAACACTTCCTCGCAACACCTTTCCAATGGTGAGCGACAGCATCCTGGTATACGACTACAGGATTGCTTGAGGGCGACTGCTCGGGAGCAGATCCCGCTCGCCTCCCTTCGGTTTTCGGCATGCCTCCTCCCAGGATCTGGGGAGTTTGACATGGGGCTAGACCTAGAAGAACGAACGGGCTGAACAGCCACCTCCTCCACTGCACTAGCACTAAGTAACTTGTCACATTTATGTACAGTATGCAGCAAAAGTCGAGTGACCTGATTTCAGTGATTTTTGTTCAAAAAGGGACTAACTGGCAACTCTTACCTTCTTCACATTTCTAATGACGCTAAATTGCAACGGCGAAACATTTTGAAACTTCGCTCAAAAAAAGATACAGTTCACCTAGCATAGTTTAAAGTATAATGCTATACGTATTTTTTAAATCAAAATATCCGCTAGACCATTAGAAAAACATTAACACCTTATTTTTAATTATGGTAAATATGAAAAGACGTAAATACTTAACGAATTTTACTTTTTAGCCATCATAGTAGTTTATTTAATGTAATGAACATATCGGAGATGTAGTTGTGGGCGTGGTCTAACAAGACGTCAACTGTGGTCATTTGCCAAATATGGTTGGAGCAACCCGACAGCGACCGGAAACGTCACTCCCAACAAGGAGAGCTATAGTTGAGCTCCATCTCGCCAGATTTTCAAAAAAAGACATAGCTAATCGTCTTGATATCAACAAGACAACTGTGTATAGATGGCTAAAACGATACAACGACAAAGGATTGGAAAGCCATCCTATTTGGGAGACCCTGCTGCAAACCGCAGAAGAAGTCAGTGTTGATTAACTTTATAACCGAACACCCATTTTCGTCATCAATTTCTTTGAAACAAGAAACAAGTATACAAACATCAGTTGACACTGTAAGACGTCGGTTTCGAGAAGCTGGTCTTCTGTGTAAAAAACCTGCGCTCAAGCCTCTACTTACATAGACCCATATGGACCATCGTCTCGGGTTTGCGCTCGAATATCTGTCCAAGGGCGAGCAGTTTTGGGAAACTGTTATATTTTGTGACGAGAAGACATTTTGCAACGACCAACAGGGAAGACTGCACTGCTGGCGTCCAGGAAAAACCAGGTAATGAACATTTATTTATTTTGCCTTATATATTTTTATGTGGTAGCCTAGGTGTGATATACTTTGTATTATAGGCCTAGTCTCTGTATATGCTAAAGCTTTAAAAAATAATAAATTCCTCTTACACTGGTTTTCAAACCTGCTGACAAATATCTTTAATGGAAGTTACGATGTAATCAGGGAGAAATAATGCAAGAGAAGATATAAATTAATTTGAGCTAGGGTGGGAGTAGGTAATTGTCATGACTGAGGAAGCAGTTTAAATATCTATAAAATCCCGCCTCCACTTCGAAGTGTTGCTTGGCGGGAAACCAGTTGCAGAGGAAGTTCGTGCTAGCTTTCCTCCGAGTCTCGTGAATGTTTGGATACACATTGCACTGACTTAAAAGACGTTTAAGGTTACTATGCTATGACAACTTTTCTTATGCCTCTTTTCCAAATTCATAATATATACTATTAGGCCTACAACCAAAGATTTCTTTCAATTATTTCACTGTAAAACTAAGTCTGGCAGAAAATACAACTGACGTAGCTGTTTCTAATATTTAAAATGGTCTGTAATTATATATTATCATCTAACAGAGGAAAGAAAGCGAAAAAATGACATTTTTATAATAATTTAAAGTTTCACTTATACTTACCCGGTGGTTACATCTAGCTGACGTCAGGAGACGACAGCTAGATGTAACCACCGGGTAAGTTATATAAGTGAAAGGTATAATTTTGTCTATATAAGTTTTGGTTAAATGCATATTAAATGAAAGTTTCCGTTTCTCAGAAAAAGAATTCAAATTTCAAATAGGGCCATACATAATTGTGGATATTTATATGTATGGTTATGTATGTATGTATGTATTATGATATATATAATATATATATGTATCTATATATACTATCTATATATATATATATAATATATATATATTATATATATAGATATATTATATATATATATATCTAGTTTTATATATATATAATATATATATAATTATAATATAGTTTTATAGAATAACCTTATAGTGTTTTCTTAACATTGCACTTCAAGTCTTAAAAGTCAAAAGTTCTGTGTTGTTAGCAATCCCCCTTGATCTGAAAGTATGGCTTAATAAGAGCGCCGGTCCTTTTTTTTTTAATCCATAAGATCTATTGATGTGAGGAAGAACTGCAGTTAAAACAGTTTCTTTTATATTTAAAAGTAAGCCCACTGTCATTGTTTCTCTCCGAATATCTGTAAATTTATATTTTCTTAAATCCTTCTCTCTATTTTTTTCAGGTTTGAGGATAAATATGTCAAACCAAATCGACGAGGTGGGGGGATAACCACAGGCCTTTGGGGTTGGATGGTGTCTTGCGGACCAGGTGCTTAAGTGCCAATCCATGAGCGATTGAATGGCAGGCAGTATAGCCTATATGTTGACATTCTTGACGAGGTGCTGATTCCATCTGTAAGGATGCTACTGATTTGCTGGAACCGTTGCCCAATATTCTTGGCAATGGAAAATTCCCCTGTTCATAATAGCATGCCAGTGAGAAATGGTTACAGTAGCATCCAGAAAGTTATTCGGGATCGACTGGCCTGCAAAATCTCCGGATCTCAATCCCCATTGAAAAATTTGCTGGGGCCATATGACAGCAAAGGAATGGGATTGGCTCCGTTCTGAACAGTAAACAAGCCATCATAAGCCATTGCTTGTCAGTGTGGGAGTCTATGCGTGAGGAGAATATTTGCAGTAGACTGGATGACAGTATCCCTAGACGGCTTAACTCGGTAATAGACAACCTAGGCTCACATACTAACTATTAATGAACTCTCTCTCTCTCTCTGTATGTATGTATGTATGTATGTATGTGTAGCTATATATATATGACATGTTTTAAAAGAAGTTGTGTTTACTTCATTTGTTTTGCTGGAATTTGTATTTTATTTTTCACAGGGACCTATGTATTCCAAAGAATTATACATATTTTTTAAATAATTATAGCAGTAAACCATTTACTTAACCTATGCCGTTTTTATTATCAATCATATTCAATCATATTCATTATTCGCACGGGGGGGTGGGGGGCGAACTCCACCCCGAGCGAGCGGAAGACCCCGAATACAATTGCACGTCGGGGTAACGAGCGCCCTCCTCTACGCTCGATGGATCGGGCGAAGGGAAGGACCTTGAACCCCCCCCCCCCCCCCCCCCGAAGGGGAAGGTGCCATACGCAGGAGCTGAGCCGGGGGCAGGAAAGAAGACGAAGTGTCCGTAACCAAAAGAGTCGCTGGAGAGCATTCCGACGACTCCTTGGCAGGTCTACGCTTCTTCCTACCCTCGTACAGTACCCACTGGACCTCCGACCAATTAACACAAATATTGCACGGCTTGGCCCGAGAGCATTCACGCCCTCGGCACCGAGCACAAAGGGCATGCGGATCAATTTCCGGAAAGGAGCGGAAGACCCCACACTTGTGGCCCTCCACCCCCTGGGGGGGCGCGGGGATAGCTCCACTGACCGGTGATCCATAATTAATGCACAATGAAAAATTAAAAAGACAGTACGTACTTACAATTTCACTTTCAAACACTGACAAACCAAGTTGAAAAATATTCACAACAAAACCAAAGCATACGACGATGAAGCGGGCAGAGCGCGATGGCGAACACATCCTCCACACACACGGCCGAAAGCAAAAGTGATTCTTCACCTCCCAGTCGCGCTGCGCGCGCACTGTCAGACAAGCAGTTAACTACTGAACTCCCTTGTTTGAAGCTTACAACCATTCCAGCTGCCGCTAGTTACCTTCCTATTGTAAAAGGACCGATGGTTTGTATATTACGTATCGGAGAAAACCTAATGTCAAGGAACAAACTGCTTTTCCTTGAGAAAATCCTACCTTTTTATCAAGGGTTTCCACTTCACTTACTCTTTGAGCTGTAGCCAAAGCAACTAAAAATGTTGTTTTCCTTGTGAAATCCATAAGGGAAGCAGATTTAAACAGCTCAAAAGGAGGACCTGAAAGCCATTGCAGTACAGTATACGTAGTACATATTTAAATTCCATGATACTGAAGATATGACAATTTGTCGAAAATTGCATTTTTCCTAACTATACAAACCTGAGGTCCTTTAACAATAGGAAGGTAAGTAGCGGCAGCTGGGACGGTCGTAAGCTTCGAACAAGGGGAGAACGGTAGTTAACTGCTTGTCCGATCGTGCGCGGCGGTGAAGAATCACTTTTGCTTAGGCCCATGCAAAAAGTTGCAGAGTGAGGGGTGGTATGAGGTGGGACTATATGTAAAGGACCTCAGGTTTGTATAGTTAGGAAAAATGCAATTTTCGACAAATTGTCATTTGTTCCGATACGTAATACAAACCCTCGGTCCTTTAACAATAGGAAGACTCACTTCTTGGTGGGTGGAATCTGAGTCTTTTTGGTGAACAGACTGGTGTTCGTCCAACCTTGGAATGCCTCCCTGGTCGTAAGAGCAAGGGAGGGATCCAAACCTCTGTCCGATTGATCGGGGTGTGCACCGCAGGATCAATGGTCAGACCTCTGAGCCAAGTACTAAGAGAGAGGCTAGCGTATCTCGTTGTACCAGCAAGCAAGAACTTGCTCCTTTTACAAGAGCCAACATAAAGTTATGGGTTTGTCTCAAGTAGGCATCCACTCCTTCCCCCTTGTTGGAGGGAGTGGAGGATATTTGCTTCTATCCCTAACTAAAGGGATAGATAGGGGCTCGGTCGAGTAGCTTACCTGCATCGAAATTCCTTCCCAGCATGGTGACGACCATGACCCTCTGCCCACAGGTAGAGAGAGAGAAAGATGGAGAAGAGAAGCCAGTCGCACTCTCATTCACCCATTCATTCCTACAGTCACACCAGGAATCGATGTGTTCTGTTGCCTGCTCGGGTGCTGGGTAAGCTTACACAACGTGTTGAGCAGCCACCACAGGTCCCAAGGAAAAAGTATCCAAGGACTTGTGGGCAATATCCCGAAGGTAGAAGGATGTGAAGGTAGTCTGGTTGGCCCAGACACCTGCCTTCAGGACCTGCGCCACGGAGAAGTTCTTACGGAACGCCAAAGAGGGTCCAATACTCTGACTTCGTGGCTCTCGGTCGGAGCGTACGGATGTCGTCACTACCATCAGCCTCGTACGCTCTCCTGATCACCTCACGCAGCCAGAAAGAAAGTGTGTTCTTGGATACTTCTTTCTTGGTAACCCCAGTGCTAACGAAGAGGCGTCGACACTCAGGCCTGAGGTGTCGAGTTTTCTTCAGATAGCGCCGTAGCGCCCTCACAGGACAAGGCAGCATCTCATCCGTATCGTTGTCGGTGAAATCCAGAAGGGAGGGGATCGTGAAAGACTCGAACCTGTCGTCAGGGATCGACGGATTCTGAGTCTTAGCTACGAAGTTCGGGACGAAATCGAGCGTCACAGATATCAAGCCCCTGGAATGTTCAACATTGAAGGACAGACCATGAAGTTCCCGTACTCTCTTCGCCGATGCCAGGGCCAGCAAGAAGAGGGTCTTGAGGGTCAGATCCCTGTCTGAGACTCTCGGAGTGGCTCGAATGGTCTTCGAGTCAAACTCCTAAGGACGAGAGTCACATCCCACTCAGGGGGCCTGAGTTCCCTGGGTGGGCAAGACCTTTCGAAGCTCCTCATAAGCAAGGAGATCTCGAACGAGTTCGAGATGTCCAGTCCCCTCAGTTTTAGGACAAGGGCCAGGGCGGCTCTATATCCTTTAACTGTGGGTACTGAGAGGAGCTTCTCTCGGCGAAGAAACACGAGGAAATCCGCTACCTGCTGAAGAGTGGCTCTGAGAGGAGATAGACCCCATTTACGACACCACCACGAAGACGGCCCACTTCCCCTGGTACACGCTGCAGAGGACTGTCGGATGTGTCCAGCCATCTCCGTTGCTGCGCTGCGAGAAAAGCCTCTCGTTCGCAAGAGATGGTGGATAACAGCCAGCCGTGAAGTTGTAGGGACTGGACTGCTCGGTGGTACCGCTCTACGTGTGGCTGGGCTAGAAGGTTGTGCCAGTGGGGCATCTCTCTCGGTTCTTCCGCAAGAAGAGCCAGCAGGTCCGGATACCAAACGGCTTGAGGTCGTTTGGGAGCCACCAGGATCATCCTGAGATTGGGAGTGACCAGCGCTCGGCTGATCACTTTCCGAATCAGACAAAAGGGAGGAAAGGCGTAGACGAAGAGGTTGTCCCGGGGTGGGGGGTTGAAGAGCGTCCTCTGCAGCTGCCCATGGGTCCGGCACGGCCGAACAAAAAACCTGAAGTTTTTTGTTGTGCCGGGTGGCGAACAGGTCTATGACCGGACGCCCCCACAGGTTGAAGAGCCTTTCCGCCACTTCTGGGTGTAGGAACCACTCAGTCCCTATCACCTGATCCTGACGGCTGAGCTTGTCTGCTACTACATTCCTCTTGCCTGGAATGTAGCGTGCTGACAGCTCTATTGAGTGAGCCGTGGCCCACTCGTGCACCTGCACGGTCAACTGGTGTAGCGGAAGAGACACTAGGCCCCCCTGCTTGTTGACGTATGCCACTACTGTGGTGTTGTCGCATATCAACACCACTGAGTGTCCCACCAAGCGGTCCTGGAATTCTTGGAGAGCATAGAACGCCGCCTTGAGTTCCAGGACATTGATGTGAAGGTGCTTGTCGTGATGGTCCCACACACCTGCAGCCAGCAACTCCTCCAGGTGTGCGCCCCATCCCTCGGTCGATGCGTCTGAAAACAGCAACATCTCCGGGGGGGGGAGGGGGGGGAGTGCGTAGAGGCACTCCTCTTAAGAGGTTCCTGTCGTCGCGCCACCAGGCTAGGTCCTGCCTCACCTTCTCCGTGAGGGACACGAGGAAGTTAAGGTGTGGATCCTTTACCTGTGACCAACTCTCCCTTAGTCTCCACTGGAGAGACCGCAGGTGAAGACGTCCGTGAGGAAACTAACTTCCTCGAGTGGACGAACAGGTGGCCGATCACGACTTGCCATTGCTGAGCTGCCTGTTCCTGGGTTCGAGATCGGACTTCTCGTAGTTTATCACGATCCCCAGATCGCGACAAAACTTTAGAAGTCGATCCCTGTCCTGCAGCAACTGCGAGCGGCAGCTCGCCAGGACCAGCCAATCGTCGAGATACCTCAGAAGACGTATCCAGTGCGAATGGGCCCAAGCAGACACCAGAGTGAAACACTCGCGTGAACACCTGTGGGGCGGTTGAGACACCGAAGCAAAGTGCCCTTAATTGGTACACCGTCCTGTCGAAGATGAAGCGGAGGTACTTTCTGGAGGACTGATGGATGGGTATTTGAAAATACGCATCCTTCAGGTCCACCGAAAGCATGAAATCGTTCTCCCTGATGGAGTCGAGCACGGAACGTGCCGTCTCCATCTTGAACCGAGTCTGGCGAACAAATCGGTTCAGGGGAGAGAGATCTATCACCGGGCGCCAGCCACCGATGCCTTCTCCACTAAGAAAAGGGCGGCTGTTAAAAGCCCGGTGACCGATCTACTACGACTTCTACAGCTCGTTTGGTTCAGCATGGTCTTGATCTCCTGCCGAAGAGCGTCGTCCTTTCAGGATCCTAGTACATATGTCTGAAGATGGACCGGGTGGTGGAGGTGAGGGGTGGCCGAGATTCGAAGGGTAGCAGATATCCCTCCCGAAGGACGTCTACTATCCAGGTCTCAGCACCGTAGCGCTGTCAAGTTGCCCAATGGCTCGCCATCCCTAGCGTTTCCCACCTCGCTTCAACTTCTTCCCAGCACCTCCTCGGGGGAAAGGAGGGCTGGGAGGAGGGCTGGTTACGGCCCTCCTTTAACCAGAAGTTTGAAGCAGGAAGAGTCTTTCCTGGGGCGGCTTCGATGGAGCAGCCGTCTTAGCAGCCGAGGAAGCGCTAGCTAAACTCTTAGGCTTAGCCGCAGTTACGAGGTTGCCCAGAAACCTTCGTAACTGCCTGGTGAACCAGACGGTCATGTCATCAGTGCGCCGTCTCTCCACCGCAGCGTCCACCATCTCTCCGGGAAAGAGAGCGGAGGAACTCTTCATAGGTCCGTTACGGAGTTCATTTACCGCCTCACGCCCAGCCCCCTTGGCTACTGTGTAAAGGGCAGAGCGTCCCTACGACGGAGAACCAAGTTGGCCCACAGGTTTGCCGTCGATGGGCGAGGTAGGAGATGGCCCTACCTCCAGACTGGCACAGTCTCCTGAAGTCGGGGTCGTCTTCGAGGGCAGCGCCCCCAGAGTCGGCCGCGACCTTGGATACTGTGAGGGACCACAGATCCAACCAAGAGACTGCCTGGAAAGCCGCCATAGCGGTAGCTTCCAGGCCCAGTGCCTCCTGCTGCGAGAACCACAAGTTCTCCGACAGGAGCTGCTGCAGGGACACACCTGGAGTTAGCCTAGCTAGCTCCGGGTTAACCTGTTTGGGCGGTATTGGATCCACTGATGGCACGTAGAACTTCCGCTGTCGACTGCAAGGAGGAGGGAATGGAAGTAGCTTGGCGAAAGACCGTCCCTGACTTTAGTGAATCCTCTTGTCCTGAGACGAAATTCTCCACCTGGTCAAGGACTGAGTCTGCAAGCTCCGATCGCGGCAGTCCCACCGTCAATTTGGGTTCCCTCTTCGGGCCCCAAAATGACTCGAGCCGGGACGTGGGCTCAGATGGTGGTAGCGGCGATCCTTCCCCCAGGTCGTTGTGCTGACGAATCAGCGCAATAACCTGGGCAAAGTTCCTCTGGATCTCAGGAGTTACAGCGTCCTGAGGAGTAGGACCGTCCAGTCCCTCCAACAGGAGCAGCTCTCGAGACCCTCCTCCTTCAGAAGGAGGAACAGCAACAGACCCCTGACGGTCGCCTCCAACCACTTGCGCGTACGACCTGGCTGGTCCTAAAACCATACCTGGCGCGTGCGGCATCGTAACGGGATCATGAGCGGCGCACCTCTCACGATCACTCCTAGCTACCTCGCTCTTCCCGGTCCGCCTACCCCGAGGAAGTTGAAGGTAGTGGAGAGACAGACCTGACGCTCCCCCCACGCTCGCTGGCAGGACCAGCGTACGTGGGGGGCTGCAGCCAATCACCAACCCGCGGTGGGGATCGATCTGCAGGCCTGGCCGTGCCGCTCACCTGTGGCGAGCGGCTCGACTGAGCACGTCGACCCCGGTCCCGTGCGTCAGACGAGCTGCTGCTGGCCACCGTCTCCGTCCGGTCCCTGTGGGAGCGGCGGTCAGGTGATCTGCAGAGCTCGCTTTCGCGGTGAGACCAGTGAGCGTCCTCACGGCACGTCAAACCGCTGGTACCAGCCGAGGCTGGTACCGTCGGTCGAGGGGACCTCTTCCCAGCCTCAACCCATGGCCAGTCAGAGACCGTCACGTCAACCCGAGGTACCGGCTGGTCGCTACGAGAGCGGCCCGCTGGCCTGGCGAGGAGTCCACCTGCGCGACTTTCGACAGTCTTCTGCTCCGTGCCTCGGTCATGACGTTGAGCGAGCTCAGGCGTCTTGACTTTGGCTGCACGGTCGCCTGAAGGAGACCGTATACTCGGAACTTCTCGCGGACGAGAAGCCGAGCCTGGTACTGGCTTAGCAGCAGCGCTACCAAGACCAGGCGAGGATGTACCAGCGGTAGCCAGCACACCCTTGGTCCCCATCTTCTTCTTCTTCTCAGAAGAGGAGACGGGCCCTATTCCCGAGGGAACAGGAGGACCAGCAGAAGCACCCCCGTCACACCGGAGTGAGGACGGGCCCGGGCCCTTTCGAACGGTCCCGAAGGAGCCTTCTTAGGGGGGGAGGAGGCAGCCTTCTTCTTCTTCGGCTTGGAAGCCTTAGTGCGAAGGGGAGAGGCGGCAACAGACGACGAAGAAGACGATGAAGACGACGACGACACCTTCCTCTTCTTCCTCCTCTTCTTCGTCAGTCTCCTCAGGACACAGGACGTCTAAGGTCTTCCATCCACAAGAAAAGTCGGGCCAATTGCCGAAGCAACACGCCCGACTGAACCTGTCCGGAAAGACCTGAGTCCGGGGCGGCAGCACCTCCATGACGAAACGCGACGTGGGCAGGGGCAGGCACGGCAGGAGCGGCAGGAACATCAACGCAGGACCAGACCAGCAGGACAGCACCGCGCAACATCAGTAGGAGCGTCACGCACCGCGCGCCTCGTAGGAGCGGCGCGAGCGGCTGGGCCAGCAACACTAGCGGCAGGTACGGCAGCATAGTCAGGCGTCACAGGCATCTCCAACTCAGCCAGTTTCATCATCGGGACGGGGGCGGCAGGTCAAGGGGAGAACTCTTTGGACAGCGAAAGTAGGGGGTCGGCAGCACATAGAACCCAGGTGGAGGCGGCACGCCCCTCTTAGGTACGGCAGCAATCGGCATTTGGATTGATGCAGTGGGGGTTACGGACGCAATATGTTGCGTATAAACCACATGAGGAGGGGCGGCGTACGCTGGAGTAGACACCGTATTAGTTGTCGTTGTCACTACACCATGAGTCACTACTGCCGGCCCCGCCAGTCGCTGAATTAAGCCCTGGATACTGGGAGCGCCCTGCAGTCCCAACGACGCCCACACCTGCCCAAGGTCGTCACTCACAGAAGGCACACCTGAGGGAGGAACAGTCGGGTCAGTTAGAGGGGCACCCTCCCGCCTGGGGGAGGACGAACCCCACCCAGAGCGGACGGAAGACCCCGAATACAATTGAACATCCGGGTATCGAGCGCCCTCCTCCACACTCGACGGATCGAGTGAGGAGAAGGACTCCGAAACCCCCCCCCCGCAGGGGAAGGCACAAACCGTGGGGGCTGAGCTGGGGGCAGGAAGGATGACGAGGTATCCGTCACCAAAGGAGGAGTCGCTGGAGAGCTTTCCGACGACTCCTTGTCGATCTACGCCTCTTCCTACCCTCGTACAGCACCCACTGCGCCTCGGACCGAATTCATTACACACATTGCATGGTTCGGTTCGGGTACATTCGCGCCCCCGGCACCGATAACACAATTCATGGGGATCTATTTCAGGAAAAAGAGCGAAATCCACCGCATTTACGCCCCTGCAGCCCGGGACACACTCTACGGGCAACTGGTGGGCGCGGCGAAAGGTCTTCGAGATCCATAATTCAATCAATTCACAATATAATGAAAATGAAAAAAGAGTACTTACAATTTCATTCACAACCACTAACAAACCAGTCAGAAGAAATTGTAAACACATCCAAAGCACACGACGAAATAGCGGGCAGAGCGATGACGAGCACGTCCTGTCACACCACGGCCGAAAGCAAAAGTGATTCTTCACCGCTCGGGCGCGCAGCGCGCGCACGATCGGACAAGCAGTTAACTACCGTTCTCCCCTTGTTCGAAGCTTACGACCGTCCCAGCTGCCGCTAGTTACCTTCCTATTGTTAAAGGACTGAGGGTTTGTATTACGTATCGGAACAAATCACAATTTTTCAAAGTAAATTGTATTTTTGCTAACTATACAAACCTGAGGTCCTTCACAATAGGACATACTTGTGGCGTAGCTGGAATACAAACAATAAATTCTTGAACAAGGTGGTTAGGGACTGAAGGATGAACCTTGGTCTGAGCTCCAGAGGCTCCTGGACTCTAGACCATGGGGACGGAGTCCCAGTTCCCTCTCCCAAAGGAGAGATCCCTCCTGAGGGAAAGACTGCCATAAGGAAAGATTACTGGGAGAGAGAAATAAAGACAAAGGGCCAGCTACCAAGGCCACCATTGGAAAGGATAAAACTTTCTGACAACACTCAGCAACCTTCCTTTGAAGTTTTCTCCCGGCATACTCGCTGTCAGTGCAAGCAACAATTAGCAACATTCAGCATAGGTCACAAAAGATATACAGTCACACCTTACATTTTATGCTCACACCATAAATGATAAGGGTGAATATTACACCCTTGGCCACCAACCCCAAGATACACATGCTAGGGGAAGACGGCCTATGCAAGGCTATCACAAATAGTGAGTTTGTATGTTAATAATTAAATATCAAATACACTAGAATACTATACACAAAAAGTAAGAAAAGATCCCACCTGGCAAAACAAGCTTAACAACAATCAGGCAGAGCGCAAGAAAACACATCTTCATCGCATGATGGCCAAAAGCAAATTGGAATATTTACATTCCGGCAGCCAGGTATTCCCGCATACTGGACGGTAGTTAGCCTAGTACTACTGCTTAACTAGGTTGTTCAAGAGTATAATGGCAGTTTTCCAGCTTTGTCGAGAGTAGCTACCTAGTAATTCCTATCGTAAAGGACCGGTGATTTGTACATCGTGTAGGAACAATAATTCTGTTTTTCACATTTGCAATTTACAGTGTTCTAGATATAAATTAGGTTAAGCTAAGCTAAGATACATCGTAGAAATTGTTCGTTACATTTTCATGATTTAGGTATAGGTAACTAATTATCTGGTAAATAATTCATGTGTATCACCATCAATTACTAAAAAAATAAATAACCTAGTTTCCCACTTGGGCTCACCATAGAGGCTAATTGTTGGATGTAGAGTGAAGGGGAAACTTAAAAAGTGAGAGGATTGCAACAATAATGACAGTTTGAAACACATTACGGTATTTCTACAGAAGTGATCCGCGGTGGCCTAGACTATGGCAAGTGACGCTTTCCTATGGTATTTTATTTACTGAACAAGAATTTCAAGTAATATTTATTCGGACGACTGTAATTAGTCTAACCCCCAGGGGCCAGTACTAAACACGGCGAAATACATTGGACGCCCTAATCCCTAGTGGATGTCGTATCAGCGGTTATGTTCCTTGCAGTTGTGTCGAACTATTCTGTAGAATTACCCTGCAAGAAACGTAACCGCGGATACGACATCCACTAGGGATTGGAGCGTCCAATGTATTTCGTCGTGTTTAGTACTGGCCCCTGGGGGTTAATTACAGTCATCCAAATACATATTACTTAAAATTCTTGTCCAGGAGGTAAAACTGCAACTGCCATAGTCTGCACTGCTGCGGATACCTAGTACCCTAGATCTACCCACATTACCTAACCACATAGGTAGCTAGTAACCAGTACGACAATTTAGGTGGTTAGTGAGCAGTTTGAACCAACAATGACAGTTAAGAAAAGCAGTGATAGGTAGGTAGCTGCTAAGAAAAATACAGTAGCCTAGGTAGCTACCTACTAGTAGGCATACCTATAGCAGGTAGTAGTACCTACTATAGATTAGACTAGTTCATGTATACTAGGTAGGTAGGTACCTAGTATAATAGACTATGGTTAGGCATTCGGTACTAGGTAGCTATACCTACTACCTATAGCATAGGTAAGTACCACAGCACAACATTTGTACTCGTTTACTTGGTACTACCTAGGATGATCAACCCACAGCATTCCGAGGATGCGATAAGAAAAAACTTAGCCCAAGTTTATTTCTTCATTCAAGATACCTAGCTAGTATTAGTAGGTATTTCAAAAAATAAGTTTGGTATAGCTACACTACCTGAATCAAGTTATATTTTAGGCGTCGCAGGAATCTCACACCCTCCATGGTTCCTGTAGCCTATTTGCATTTGAGATTTCTTACAGAGAAGATACCTAATACATCCATCCAGTGTCTGTAAATCTTGGTTACAGTGACGGCACTGACGTTTGACCTTGAAAGTTCTGATGCTTTTCATGCTTGACACATAAGGCACTACGTATTTTTTTCTTGCCTGTCATGAAGAACAGATGTCCTTGTTAATTGATAAAAACATTTTCTATTGATTCCAGCTAAAGCTGTTGATAGTTACTGCTAAAATTGCTGTCAATCAACTAATACTGACCAAGTTTGTCTTCGTTCGGGTACTATACGTATTTTGATTACGGGAGCGAGAAATCTTCTTCAATTCCACAGGAAACTTCAGAGCTACCAACTAAACAGTAGCGTAACAAATTAAGTCATTACGCTTCTTCATATAATATATTATATTATAATATATATATATATTATATATATATAATATATAATAGAACACACACCCCACACCACTTCATATTATAAATATAATATATTATATATGATATCTATATATATATAGATATATATGGATGGATATGGATGGATTGAGTGTTACGAATAGTAACGATTTATGATGTATGCGTATTACGAGTAAGTGAAATCCTTATTCAAATAAAAACATAGAATATAAATTTATTCGTGGCATTAAAAGTCCCCTAAATGGTGACATATGTAACGTCTCTTCATGTCATTTCCATCTGAAAGTGGTCCACCCCTCAAAAAAATCCAAATTTCAGCAGATTATCGTCATGTTATTTCATCTTAAAGTCCCTGGGTAATATCAGAGTTTATTCCAGAAGAACATTTAAGGTATCTTCCTTATTGCCACCGCTATCGTTTATTTACCAACTTAATTTTCGTGCAGCCAGATCCCAGAAATCCTTTTCGATATCCTCTCGGTTTTCTCGAACCTCTGTTATCCAAACATATGATTAAAGTGAGATGTGGAATTTTCAACATATTCATTTCAGGAATGTGTCCCTGGGTATCGAAAGGTCTGCGGAAGGTTCATTCCAGTAACTAAAAAGCAATAATAAGCATTTATAGTTGTCTAATTGTGTTTCAAAAAGACATAAAATTATCTTTTAGGAATTTTAACCCCCACTCGAATTGTTTTATAGTAGCACTGGGCATATATATATATAATATATCTCTATAATAATATCTATTATATAATAGATTATATAATTATATATGAAGAAGAATAATGACTTAATTTGTTACACTACTGTTTAGTTGGTAGCTCTGAAGTTTCCTATGGAATTGAAGATTTCTCGCTCCCGTAATCAAAATACGTATAGTACCCGAACGAAGACAATACTTGTTCTGATGTTGTTCAGTATTAGTTGATTGACAGCAATTTTAGCAGTAACTATCAACAGCTTTTGCTGGAATCAATAGAAAATGTTTTTATCAATTAACAAGGACATCTGTTCAGTATATGTGTGTGTGTGTTCAATTGCGTTTTCGTGTTTCCTCTTGGTTTTTATTTCTATAACACTACTAAACAGTTTCACCACTATATATAGGTTTGTACTTTTCAGAGGTACGGGACTCCTAAATGTGTGCACATTTTTTCCATATTTTTGCCTCAAACGTTTTGCGAAAAAAATTTAGGCGCTGAATCAAATACCGTTTTATAGGGCTTGTTTTTAATGTTATTCTAGTTAACAAATCTCAAATGCCATTTTCTGTGGCTTGTTTTAATATTATTCTACTTAAAGTAATAACAAGTATATCTGAGGCAACAAACGAGTAAGATCTACTGCTCGTCTTGATTACAATGCCAGCGGATACGAGAACTTGAAGTTCTTAATTTTAACAGAATAGCCAATTTTCGTATATTACGAACAACAGCATTTTCCCTCGCATGCCCTTGATGGCGAAGGATGTCAAATTTAAATTATTACTCATGTGGAGAAACCCCTACTACGCAGTTCACTTTGTACAGAAGTTGTGTAGGTCAGAAAAGTATGAATTTGTCCATAATAATGTTAGAATTCTTCTTTTGGGGGGAGTTTTGTGGGGCACCTTCTTTTAATGGCATATATTTCTGCCCAGTGCTACTATAAAATAATTCGAGTGGGGGTTAAAAGGAACAAAAGATAATTTTGTCTTTCTGAAACACAATTAGACGACTAAATGTTAAGTATTACTTTTTAGTTACTAGAATGAACCTTTCGTAAACCTTTCGACACGCAGGCATACATTCCTGAAATGAATATGATGAAATACACATCTCACTATAATTATGTCTGGATAACAGAGGTTCGAGAAAACCGACAGAATACCGAAAGGGATTTCTGGGATCTCACTGCAAGAAAATTAAGTTGGTAAATAAACGATAGCGGTGGCAACAAATATGATACTTTAGATGTTATTCTGGAACACTGATATTACCTAGGCACTTTAAGATGAAATAATGACGATAATCTGCTGAAAACATAAAAACCGATAAACCCCTTTCTTTCTTTAATAAGCATTTGGTAAGGATTGCCTTAACTTTCGTGAGACTCAAATCTTTGACTATTAACTTAAATTTCGTGTTAAATATCTCATTCATTCTCGTGTCAGCCAGCTCTGCTAATTTTCTCAGGACTGTAGTTTTTAGCAGCCTACTGTTTAGCCCACAGATCATGAGTATATAGTCATTCTTAAGGAACATAAAAAAACTTATCAACTTGCTCATACAGGAGGCAAGAGAAAATAGAACAAATTGAAGAACAAAATAGATGATCAGCGTGGAATGTAATAAATTTCAAAGGTGACTACGGCATATGTATTAGATTTATAGTATATGGGCAGGAAGGTGTAGACTGAATTAAGTTCAATTACGATTTCTCATGAACGTACAAATATTCATAGTTGACGTTAAGGCAGGTAGTATTATATACCTGTGGATATAGTACTCATTTCGCTCAGATTAACATATCTTTAATCAAGATTAATGACAATCTTTTTATGATTTTCCTTTAATTTTTGTTTACAAGTTGTTGGCATGTAAATCAAACGGTACTTGAGGGTTATTCGCATGCCACATCTCAACGATATATGTTAGGATCAAAGATATAATTGAGAGAGAGAGAGAGGGAGAGAATGTGACCAGGCTTTTTGACGTCACTGAAGGAGCGCTATTGTTCCGTACGAGGATTTAAAGAAGAAGACGACTAAGTGCCAGCAGCCAGTCTATTGTCGATTGTTATCATCGCGTAGGAAATTACATCAGTTATCATGCAGGTACTTTAGTCAAATCGACTATTAATTAACAGCATTTAACGATGAAATTGCTCACTAGTACATATTAGTTAGTAACTATCTATCTAATCTAGGCCATTATTAACCCAATCACATAGACTGACTAGGTATATCCTATGTCAGGGTCACAGACTCGAAACCCACAGGTTTTTCGATAGGTAGCCAGGCCATGATTACCCACTAACTAGTAGCTAGGTAGTAGCTCGTAGTACTACCATATTCTAGCCTGAAGGTTTTTTGGTTTTGGTTTTAGTTTTATTTCAGTTCAGTAGTCATTCGTAGAACGACAAAGTAGGCCAGCTTATCATGCCATACCTGGTCAGGCCTACTTAGCCTACTAGCCTATACTACCTAGCCTATGGCTTGCCTAGTCTGATTTTGTCAGCTGGTGAGGAGAGTTGAGCTTGTTACTATTTGCTGATTCGGGTGGAAATGGGGTAACTTTTCACATTAAATCCCACAAATTGTAGTGAACAACAGGAAAGTGGGGTTTCTGGGTTGGTGGGCAAACATAGTAACTAGGGTAAACAACCGCGTGGACTGGCCAACTCACCGACTACCACGGCTAGGCCACCATCTGAAAAAGTACTTTTAACACGTCCTAACACTGGACATGATCATCAGTCTTGAGTTGTTGGTGGTGATAACAGGAGCTCAAGACCTCTACTCTCGTTTCGAAGTATAGGTACCTAGTAGGGGGAAACACCAGCGACTACCAACCCTTATCATGGATAAGTGGATTATATACATTTTTTTTTTTTGCTTTTTTGTTTTTGCTAGCACTTTTCATTGATTTCAGTCTATATTAGTATTTTGAATTTCTTTAATAACCGTATGCCAGAAATAAATGTAACCTTTATTGTTTGCATGCTAAGAATGTCAAAATCATCGTTGCCACATTAGTGGAGGCTTCACACATACGCTGATTCATTATTATAAACTGTTTCCATGAATTCTGGTTGTCATAGTAATGCAATAATGATATAATTGCCTTAATATTTATGTATATACTATACTTCCAATACATAGCCTAATTTCACCAATTTCAACGTTTTGTGTGTAGTCTTATACCCAGTTTGGAGGATCTTACACATACCGAATAGCAACAGAGAGAGAGAGAGAGAGAGAAAGGAAGGCGAAGGAACGAAGAAGGAAAGGGGTGGCGGTGGAGGGGGGGGAGAGGGTAGGTGGAGATTTTTACGCGTGTTCGTATCCATTTTTGCATAATGGAGTTTTTGTCTCTTGGTACAAGGACAAGTGTCGTTATTCTTTACGATTAGTGATTCACGATACCCTTATAAATTACGGCACTGGGTGTAATGCACTATAGCAAAATCTCGTTCTGATACGAGTGTTCGTTACAGAAATAGGTATTGCCCAAAAACGTGCTTGCACTGTCTCTGAAACCCATAGTAGGTATGCTGCTTAGTTGTCAATCAAGTTTTTAGTAATCAAGTATTTTTTACAAGCTAGCTATTGAATAAATTTGTATTTTTCTCAATCAAAACATATGCCCCTCAATGGTAACTTTCCTCTTTTAACGACTTTCTGGTCATTGCAAATTCGGCCCCATAATTTCTTATGGTGCGAAAACAGACAGACAGAGGCCCAGGGACCGAAAACGATTGCGTCACACTACGGCCATAATCCGGCAGTAAAACATCTTCATATATCTAAAAGTAAATAATAAAGATATATATGCGCATTACGATTATAACAATTACATGAATAGCTGATAATCTGCATGAATAACTGGTAAACTGTTCTGCAAGAAAGTTGAGTAAAGCAATTATTTACAATAGGTACGAAAGCCAAGATGTCGTGACGTCATAATACAGGACTTAAATGAACGTTCTAATTCCAAAAAATAATTACTTAAATTTGAGTCAGAATCGAGTTACTTTTTCAATAACGAATATTTGTTCCGATACGTAATACAAACCATCGGTCCTTTAACAATAGGAAGGTAACTAGCGGCAGCTGGACGGTCGTAAGCTTCGAACAAGGGGAGAACGGTAGTTAAACTGCTTGTCCGATCGTGCGCGCGCCCGCGCGCCCGAGAGGTGAAGAATCACTTTTGCTTTCGGCCGCGGGTGTGAAGGACGTGTTCGTCATCGCTCTCTGCCCGCTTCATCGTCGTATGCTTTGTTTATATTGTGTTTTCTACTAATGGTTTGTTTGACTTGAAAATGAAACTGTAAGTACACTGTTTTCATTTTCATTACTTAATTATGAACCAACATGGAGCTATCGCCGTAGATGCGGCGATTTCCTCTCTTTTCATAAATTGAACCCTTGAATTATGTCTCGGTGCCGACGCTCGCGCCAAGTCATGTATTTGGGCGAAAGTGTGTAATTGAAAAATGTAAGTACTTTTGTTCCGATACGTAATACAAACCATCGGTCCTTTAACAATAGGAAGTAGCTAGCGGCAGCTGGAACGGTCGTAAGCTTCGAACAAGGGGATTCACGGTAGTTAACAATGCTTGTCCGACAGTCGCGCGCCGCGCGACTGGGAGGTAAACAAATCACTTTTGCTTTCGGCCGCGGGTGTGAAGGACGTGTTCGTCATCGCTCTCTGCCCGCTTCATCGTCGTATGCTTTGTTTATATTGTGTTTTCTACTAATGTTTGTTTGTTGACTTGAAAATGAAACTGTAAGTACACTGTTTTCATTTTCATTACTTAATTATGAACCAACATGGAGTTATCGCCGTAGATGCGGCGATTTCCTCTCTTTTCATGAATTGAACCCTTGAATTATGTCTCGGTGCTGAGGGCGGGCGCGCTCGCGCCGAGTCATGTATTGGGCGAAACAAAGTGTGTAATTGAAAAATGTAAGTACTCTTTTCATTATATTTTTGCCCTGTGCGTTCGTTACCGAGAGTGTGATTGCGCTCGGCACGAGCCTTTTAATTTTGTATAATAGAATGCAATGAAAGTGGATTCGCAATTGCAATTTGTTCCGATACGTAATACAAACCATCGGTCCTTTAACAATAGGAAGTAGCTAGCGGCAGCTGGAACGGTCGTAAGCTTCGAACAAGGGGAGAACGGTAGTTAACTGCTTGTCCGACAGTCGCGCGCCGCGCGATTGGGAGGTAAACAAATCACTTTTGCTTTCGGCCGCGGGGTGAAGAAGGACGTGTTCGTCATCGCTCTCTGCCCGCTTCATCGTCGTATGCTTTGTTTATATTGTGTTTTCTACTAATGGTTTGTTTGACTTGAAAATGAAACTGTAAGTACACTGTTTTCATTTTCCATTACTTAATTATGAACCCTTGAATTATGTCTCGTGCCGAGGGCGGGCGCGCTCGCGCCGATGTCAGTATTTGGGCGAAGGGTGTAATTGAAAAATGTAAGTACTTTTTTCATTATATTTTTGCCCTGTGCGTTCGTTACCGAGAGTGTGATTGCGCTCGGCACGAACTTTTAATTTTGTATAATAGAATGCAATGAAAGTGGATTCGCAATTGCAATATTCTTTTCATTTTCATTTATTGTTTGCATGAAATTTAATCTGGATCAATTTTCGTTCTTACCCGGGAATTGATCCTTACGATTTTTATGTGAAATGAATCGCAAGTGCAGTATTCTGTTTCATTTTCATATATATTTTATGATAGCATCATATTATTGGATCAAGTTTCCGTTCTTACCCGGGAATTGATCTTTTCTCCTTTAAGTTCTATGAAGTGAATCGCAAGGGCAGTATTCTGTTTCATTTTCATATTACTTTTCACTGCTGTGCGGGGGTGGGGGAAGCGAAGGTCTGCCGGGAAGTCGTCGGAAAGCTCTCCCGCGACTCCCTTGGTAGCCGATTCTTCGTCTTCCTTCCTGCCCCCCGCTCAGCTTCTTCATTGTATTTTGTATTTGGGGTCTTCCTTGCGTTCGGGGTGGGGCATGTCTTCCCCCCGTGCGTGAGGGAACCCCTCTTACTAATCTATCTATGTTACCGCAGGTGCTACATCCGTGGAGACGACCTTGGATGTAGATGTAGATCCTCACGAGGTTTGTACTCGTTGTCGGGGGCGAGAGTGCTCCCGCACGAGCCCTGTGTAACGTGTATGCATTCGTCAGAGGCGCAGTGGGTGCTGTACGAGGACACAAGAAGTCATCGGAAAAGTCCAGTGACTCCTTTGGTAACGGACGTCCAGTTGTACTCGGGGTCTTCCGTCCGCTCTGGGTGGGGTTCTCTCCCCCCAGGCGCGAGGAAGCCCCTCTAACTAACCCGACTGTTGCTTCCGCAGGTTTGCCATCAGCGAGGACGACCTGGAACAGGTGTGGGAGTCGCTGGGACTGCAGGGGTTGATTCAGCGGTTGGTCGGGGTCGGCAGTGGTCACTCATGATACTGGTAAACCACTACAACAACCACAATCTCGACACACATATGAGATGTCACCGCACCTGGTGTACACACCACATGTCATGTCGGTAACACCCACGGCTGCAATCCAGAACCAATTCCTGCCGTGCCAATCAGGACGGGGCCACCGCCACCTGGGTTCTTTGTATTGCCGACCCCGGACTGCCGCTGCCCAAAGAGTACCCCCCTGGACCTGCCGCCAGTGCCGAGGATGACGGTAGCTGCCGACAGGACGCCTGTCTCTCCTGTGGTACCTGCCGTGCCTGCCGTACCTGTTGCTGTCCCAGCCGCTCTATTCCCTTTCAGATCAGGTGCCTGCTGCTCATTCACTTTCAGATGTTCCTGCTGTTCCTGGACCTGTTCCTGTTGTTCCTGCTGTTGGTGATGCTGTCACAGTCTCAGGTCTTTCCGACAGGTGCAGTCGGGCCCTGTTGCTTCGGCAACTGCCCCGGCTCCCTCCTGGATGGAAGACCTGACGTCTGTCCTGCGGAGCCTGGCGAAGAAGAAGAGGAAAGAGGAAGAAGGTGTCGTCGTCGTCTTCGTCGTCTTCTTCGTCGTCCGCTGCCTCTCCTTCCCCTTCGACTTCTAAGGCCAAACAGCCGAAGAAGAAGAAGGTTGCCTCCTTCCCCCCTAAGAAGACTCCTTCGGGATCTTCTAAGGGCCCGGCTCGCTCAGGCGAGCTGGGGAGCTCTTCTGCTGGTCCTCCTGTTCCTTCGGGAACGGGGCCCGTCGCTTCTTCTGCAAAGAAGAAGTCGACGGGGACCAGAGGGCACCAGCCTCGGCTGGTGCGTCCTCACCTGGTGCTAGCGGGTCTGCCGCTAAACCAGGTTCCGTCTCGGCCGCTTCTCGTTCGCGAGAAGCACCGAGTGGACGCTCTTCCAAGAAGACCGTCCAGCCAAAGTTTTGACGCCCGAGCTCGCTCGCCGTCAAGACAGCGGCGCGGAGCAGAGAACTGGCGAGGCGATGAGTCGTGCACCAACAACTCTCGCCAGGCCAGTGGACGATCTCGCAGCGATCAACTGGCTGCTCGGGCTAACGTGACGGTCGCTGATCAGCCACGGGTTGAGGCGAGGAAGGAGTCCCCGCGGCCGCCGGTACCAGCCACGGCTGGTACCAGCGACTTGACGCGGCGAGAGGACGCTGGCCGGTCTCGACGCGACACAGAGCCTAGCAGGTCACCCGTCCGCCGCTCCCGATGACCGGGCGGAGACGGTGACCAGCGCAGCTCGCCTGACGCTAGAGATCGGTCTCGACGTTCTCAGCCGAGCCAATCGCCCCAGGCGAGCGGTAAGGCTAGGCCTGCTGCTCGACCGTCACCGCGGGTTGACGATCAGCAGCAGCCCTCCACGCACGCTGGTCCTGCCAGCGAGCGAGGGGGGAGCGTCAGGTCTGCCTCTCCCATAACGGGTTGAGGCGAGGAAGGGGTCCCCGCGGCCGTCGGTACCAGCCACGGCTGGTACCAGCGGCTCGACGCGCCGAGAGGACGCTCGCCGGTCTCACCGTGACAGCGAGCCTAGCAGGTCACCTGACGCCGCTCCCATCGGGACCGGGCGGAGACGGTAACCAGCAACAGCTCGCCTGACGCTAGAGATCAGCGTCGACGTTCTCAGCCAAGCCTCTCGCCTCAGGCGAGC
>NC_061101.1:40540400-40655400 GCF_015104395.2 Macrobrachium nipponense
TTTTATCAAGATAAAACTTGAGAGACCCGACAGGGCACAGGACTCTCTAATGCCCTTGCCCAATAATTTGTGCCATACACCCTTGGTCTCCAAGCCTTCGGGTCAAGGGTTTAGACAGGTTTTCGTTCTTAAAGAACGGAAGGCTTAGAGGACAGACCGCATATGTCCTTTAAAGCTAAAAAAACCTCTGATGATGGCTAAACCTCACTAACCCTCTTTGCCGTGGCTAGAGCGGTTAGAATGTTAGCCTTTCTGGTCACATGTATTAAGTTCGCAGAAAGGATAGGTTCGAAATGCTTTTGGGCATCAGAAACTCAGACTACGTCTAAGTTCCATGCCGGAACCTGCGATGCAGAGAATTTCAAGATCTCCCCAGACCTCAAGATCGTGAAGCTTTGTTGTTTGACAGAACCGAATCTCTGAGCCTAGAGGCCGTCAACAACATATTTGCATATTCTACAATAGTTATGGACTTCTAGCTTATCTCATGCTTCATACGGAAAGATAGAACCATAAAGAAATTCACAGAGGTCGAGGTGGAGGAAACAGTCATTTTCCCTTCACTATCTCCAGAAACGGCCCCCTCCGATTGAACACTGAAAATAGGCAGACTGCCATTAATTTTGAAGATCTTATCGCTTCTCGATAGTCTGAACGCCTTCAGACTCAGAGAGGAGAGATATCAGATACTTCACTAAGTGACGATGTTAGATTACACCGATTCTCTCGGGAAGGGTCTTTGGACAATTCTCTGATTACATGACCTCTGTGAATCCAACCTCTTAGAGGCCAACATGTGGCGACTAAAGCTAATCCTCTAGGATCATGAATAAGGAACAACTTAAGAGGAAGCTCCTTCGTCTTCATATTACGAAAAACTTAACGAAAGGACGCCCTCAGTCTCTCCTCAACTTTCGACATACTTCTAAGTTGAGGATTACTCAGACGTCAGTAGTTGTTGCCTTCGATCGAGAAGACCCGCACGGACGTGCACTAGTTTAACGAACCTCTTGAGGATCGTTACGTTCCGTGCCCAAGCCCATAACCACTCTCTCTTCTTGAGCTATGAGAGAGCTGAGAAATTATCCGAGAATGATTTGGGCCACTCGATCCAAACTCACCCTTCGAGGAACTGGAGAGCCGACCGAATTTGGCTTCCAATTCTTTCAGACAATGTGCCAGAACATCTGTTCCTCTGTTCGGATGTCTGGCATCCTCTCGCTATCACCCGCCCGGTGATCCTCAAGCCGTTGAGAGAAAATTAGAATTATTACTAGATCTTTGATGCTATTCCAATTTCTTCGTGAGGAAAAAATTGTAGAGGTCTGAATTGCTGTTTATTCAGGGAAAACAAGCTTCTCCAGCGAGGAAAATGGTCCCTAGCAAACTCATCCATTCCCTCACATCAGCCTGCTTCCTTCCCCTAAAATAAGGCCCTCTGCGCTTTGCATAAGCAGGAGAGCATTATTATAGTGCTATGCCGCGGTAGATTCGTACAGATTCTGTTACCGTGCGGTAAACCCGCACCGAACAAGTATAAGAGATATCTTGTTGAAATTTTCTAAGTAAACGGAAGGCATGTTCATTCATGATTACTAGAAATTTCCTCAACCGAGGCTAAAATCCATGATTGTAGAGCAGAGAGACGGCTTATTCAACCATTCCCGCAAGTGAAACAGACGTAACCAACCGCGCATGTCACCGAGCTAGCCGGTACTGCGTAGATCACAGTAACAGCAGCCTTGTTCATCGTCTCGCACTATCTGCCTGAGTTGCCAGCTACTCCTTTTACGAAGGGATAGGTATGAAATTAATCGAGCAAAAGGAAACTCTCAAGCAGGGCATATTTAAACGAAACAAAATTCGCTAAATACAGAAGCTGAGTTGGTGTTGTCGTAACAATACCTGAAGAGTTGTTCTTACTCCGAAAACTCTTGGAAGGTTGAAGGGAGTGTCAATTAAATACATTAGAACAACAGTTCTTTCGGCTTCTATCCGCAGAGGTAAATACGATATGCGGATATGACTTGACCCATGCGTTAGCAAAATGACGCAAAGAAAAAACTACGTAACGTATTGTAGTAATTTGAACATCAAATTCTCTACTACATCTTTCCTCGACGAGGAAGAGAGAAAGAAAGGAAAACGACTGTCCACGTTCTAATGAATGAGACTTTTTAAAAGAACTCCTTGACTCTTTGCCAAGACTCTTTGCCAAGAAAAGGGAGTAATATTCGAATAGAGATCATCAAGAGAGAACGCGAGGATCGAAAAGGACCGTTCAATGTTCTTATGATATTGGACATAAGACTTCCTGGATCTAGTCTACAAGTCTTTTTCGTTTTCTTACTCCCCGGATGAGCCTCTGAAAATGAATGAGAGCTCTTCCGAAATTTGTTAATGAGTTTATCCGCCCTTAAAAACGAATAAAAACGTTTAAAATCTATGTCAATGAGAACTACCCATTTATGAGGGGTCCCCCACTTAAATGACAAAACGTTTAGTATCTTGACAATGGGGAAAACGTCCTTACTTGACAAAACTATTAGCACTTTGCTATTCGGGGAAAACCCTTTAACATGACCGAAGTCACCCAGGAATCCGAGTATATAATCTTCCCGATTCTCAGAGAAATCGATGAAGAGGAAAGAGGGATCGAAGAAAAAATTCGGGTATGTGCTCTCCGCTAACTCCGAATCCTTTTTTAAAATTTCTGTAAAGGAATGTCCTGTGGAGAGTCCTGAAAAAACCTCCTCTTGACGAGCGTTTAGAAAGCGTCAAGCGTCCTAAGAAAGGTCCTGAACAGCAAATAAGACGCCTTCTACAAGTCTTTTCTCTCGCAAAGCGACCTGCCTAGCTTCCACCGAAGCGTCCTGGCGAATGTACCACAAAGCGCGTCCTCATAAGCGTCCTGCTTAGCGTCCTCAAAAACCGTCCTGCTTAGCTACGAGGCGTGTCTGAGCAGAGAACACCAAGTCTTCTGAACGACGTTGTTTCAGAGAAGGAACTCGTTGAGCGCCCTGATGCATGCAAGGCCCGCCAAGAGGCGTCCTGGCGAGCGACCTTGCCAACATCTCAATGTTATGACGAACCGCGTTTTGCGTATGACGTTGAACACTTTTCAAGGGACGTCCTCATGCGAGTCTCCATGGAGAGCCGCAAGCCGCTCCTGAAGTGTGTGAACACTAAGGAAGACTTATGGCTTTCGTCTTCAAGACGGGCCTTAAAGACCTTCAAACCTTCTTACAAAGACAGTGGCCGCCTGAGCGACAACTTGCGTCTTAGTAATGCAAAAGAACATCTCCAGAAACGCACTCAGGCAAAGGAACGCTGAGCGTCCGAAAGACACCCTCGCAAGGTTGCTTGCCGAGCGTCCTGGAGACTGTCCACCCAACTCTATTATATGGACGTATCCCCGAGCTACCTCCAAAAGCTTCCTCACTTCTAAATTGCCCTTCTTATGCCGAACCAGAGACATAAGTTGTTTGACTGTGCAAAGCAGCTTGCCGGACGTCAACTTATCAGCTTGCTTTTTCGAAGTAAGCGAACGTTACATAACGTATACGGAGCGCCATGAGGAGAGGAGAGGAATACTGAGTTGCTCCTCCAAAAGGTGGAATCTAGAATGTCCTTGATTACCAAATTCTTTTGGAATGCAAGCGAGGTTGAAACAGCTCTAACTTCATGAGCGTTCACTCGCAGGAGGCTCATACCTCTTCTCGCAGGAGGCTCAAATCACTTCTGGCAAGATGAATGAGCCTCCTTAATAATGTATAAACACGAGCGTCGAGCGTTCACTCGCAGGAGGCTCAAATCACTCTTCTGGCAAGATGAATGAGCCTCCTTAATATGTCCCTTAGGAAAAGAGCCAGTGCATTCTTCGAAAAGGGTAAATGTGGTCTCTTTACTGTTTCATCCTCTCGTGACGAGAGAGAGGACGTGAAGCGTCCTCTTCTCTAAAAGAAAGCTTTCTTTAGGAGGCGCGAGTCCTTCCGAGAGCTCCACCCCTGTGTGGGGAGGACGCCTCGGAGGACGAGAAGCAATCCTTCAAGCTTCGTGCACGTGCTCGATCTTTGGCAGCCTGGGAAGCGACACAGACCTTCCGAAAGGAAGCCAGATCAGCATGAAAAACCCGTAACCCTCCTTCGGCTTTTGACATGCCCTCTCCCTGGTTTCCTGGGAGTCCGACAGAGGTCTAGGCCTAGAGGCGTTATGGGGCCGATCTGACGTTCCCTCCTGACGAGAGAGAGGACGTGAAGCGTCCTCTTCTCTAAAGCTTCTTAGAGGGCGCGAGTCCTTCCGAGAGCTCCAACCCTTGCGCGGGGAGGACGCCTCGGAGGAACGAGAATCAAATCCTTCAAGATTCGTGCACGTGCACGATCTTCGCAGCCTGGGAAGCGTCAACAGGTTCTGCCGAAGGGACGCCAGATCGGTGGGGAGCCCCCGTAAACCCTCTTGCGGCTTTCGACATGCCCTCTCCCTGAGTCCTGGGAGTCCGACAGAGGTCCAGGCCTAGAGGCATTATGGGGCCGATCTGACGCCCCCTCCACAACACAAGGGGCACTACACTTCACAACACTGATTGGAGAGCGAGCACTTTAGTCTAAGATTACTTGATGTAATCCTCTAGCAGACACTTCTTCTAGGCCCGTAAGCCATACCACAGGGTTAGGCAAAATAAAATCTACAGGAGGTTAGAAGGTTCATTATTTTTAACTTCTGTTTACTGTGGAGGAAAACTCCTGATTCTAACCCGCTCTAAAATGCGTACATGAATCCTACTTCTTCCGTAATCAGTCACACATTACACTAATTACATTGAACTTATGCAAAGAAAACATGTAAACGTTCATATATACTAAGCGAGTGTCTACCGAAAGTTCCGGTAGCTCACCTTACCCCATGCAGACAACAAAGTCTGAAACTAGGCTAACTACTTCAGACATCAATGCAATGAAAAAAATTTACGATAGCGTATGCCTAGCCACAAATCCCAGTCAATAATCGAAAGAATAATTAGGATACTTAAGCGGCTAATGAAGTTTCAAAAATCCTAGGCGGCGGAGGTCTGTAAACAGTTGTTTACCGACCGGCGACAGAAAAAATATGAATAGAAAAATGGGAATAGCTTTCCATGATATCCGCCTCCCAGCGGCGGGAATGGGTACTACCACCTCGGCCGCCCACTGCGTGTGCCGCGAATTTTGAAATTCTGTCGGACTTCGGAGAATACAGCTATATATATATCTGTCAGGTAAGTTTCATGAACAAAATGCAATTTTCGACAAATTGTCATATTTGTTCCGATACGTAATACAAACCATCGGTCCTTTAACAATAGGAAGTAGCTAGCGGCAGCTGGAACGGTCGTAAGCTTCGAACAAGGGGAGAACGCGCGACTGGGAGGTAAACAAATCACTTTTGCTTTCGGCCGGGGTGTGACAAGACGTGTTCGTCATCGCTCTGCCCGCTACTCGTCGTATGCTTTGGTTTTATATCAGCCCTTTTTCTGGTTTGTCTGTGTAGTGAATGAAAATTTTAAGTACAGTACTTTCATTTTTGTTTATTGCATTTAATTCATAAACATGGATCAAGAGATGGAGCTTTCGCCGCGCCCCCCAATCGCCCGTAGAGTGTGTCCCGGGCTGGAGGGGCGTAAGTGCGGCGGATTTCGCTCCTTTGTGGATGTGGATCCACATGAACTGTGTACACGGTGTTGGGGACGAGAATGCTCCCGAACCGAACCTTGTGTAACATGTGTTAATTGGTCCGAGGCGCAGTGGGTTCTGTACGAGGGCAGGAAGAGACGTAGGCCTACAAAGGAGTCGTTGGAAAGCTCTCCAGCGACTCCTTTGGTAACGGATACCTCGTCTTCCTTCTTGCCCCCCTGTCAGCCCCCACGTTTCGCGCCTTCTCCTGCGGTGGGGTAGCGGAGTCCTACTCCTCACTCGATCCGTCGAGTGTGGAGGAGGGCGCTCGCTACCCGGATGTTCAGTTGTACTCGGAGTCTTCCGTCCGCTCTGGGTGGGGTTCGTCTCCCCCCAAGCGCGAGGGAACCCCTCTAATTCACCCGACTGTTGCTTCCGCGGGTGTGCCTTCCGCGAAGGACGACCTTGGGCAGGTGTGGGAGTCGCTGGGACTGCAGGGAGTGCCGAGTATCCAGGGGCTGATCCAGCGGTTGGCGGGGTCGGCAGTGGTCACACATGGTGTGGTGACCACTACAACTACAACCCTTATTACTCCAGGGTATGCCGCCCCTCCGCACCTGGTCTACACTCCCCATGTGACAACTGTGACACCGACAGCCGCGATCCAAATGCCTCTCGCTGCCGTGCCAAGGAGGGGCGTGCCACCTCCACCTGGTTTCTTTGTGCTGCCGACCCCGGACTTCCGCTGCCCCAAAAGCTCTCCCCTGGACTTGCCTCCTGTGCCGAGAATGCAGGTAGCCGATAATAAGACGCTTGGCTCTCCTGATTCTGTTGCTGTACCTGCCGTACCTGTTGCTGGCCCAGCCGCTCATGCCGCTCCTGCTGTTCCAGCCGCTGACGCTCCTGTTGTTCCTGCTGTTCCTGCTCCTGCTCCTGTTCCTGTCGTTCCTGTTCGTGGTGGTGCTGCTCCAGGCTCAGGTCTTCCCGGACAGGTGCAGTCGGGCCCTTTTGCTTCGGCAACTGCCCCGGCTCCGTCCGGGATGGAAGACCTGACGTCTGTCCTGCGAAGCCTGACGAAGGAGAGGAAGAAGAAGAGGAAGGTGTCGTCGTCGTCTTCTTCGCCGTCTGCTGCCTCCTCTTCCCCTTCGACTTCCAAGGCTACCAAGCTGAAGAAGAAGAAGGTTGCCTCCTCCCCCCCTAAGAAGGCTCCTTCGGGACCTTCTAAGGGCCCGTCTCGCTCCGGCGATTCGGGGGGCTCTTCTGCTGGTCCTCCTGTTCCCTCGGGAACAGGGCCTGTCTCTCCTTCTGCAAAGAAGAAGATGGGGACCAGAGAAGTACCAGCTTCGGCCGGTACTTCCTCGCCTGGTGTTCGCTAAACCAGGATCTGGCTCAGCTTCTCATTCGCGAGAAGTACCGAGTGCACGGTCTCTTGCGGGAAACCGTGCAGCCAAAGTCTCGACGTCCGAGTTCGCTCGCCGTCAAGACCGAGGCACTGAGCAGAAGACTGGCGAGAGTCATACAGACGACTCTCGCCAGGCCAGCGGACGCTCTTGCAGCGACCAGCCGGCAGCTCGGGCTGACGTGACGGTCTCCGACCGGCCACGGGTTGAGGCTAGGAAGAGGTCCCCCCGGCCGTCGGTACCAGCCTCGGCTGGTACCAGCGGCTCGACGCGCCGAGAGGAGGCTCACCGGTCTCACCGCGACAGCGAGCCTAGCAGGTCGCCTGACCGCCGCTCCCATCGGGACCGGGCGGACAGGGCGACCAGCAGCAGCTCGTCTGACGCTCAGGATCAGGGTCGACGTTCTCAGCCGAGCCACTCGCCTCAGGTGAGCGGCACGGCCAGGCCTGCAGCTCGATCACCACCGCAGGTTGGTGATCAGCCGCAGCCCTCCAAGCACGCTGGTCCTGCCAGCGAGCGAGGAGGGAGCGTCAGGTCAGCCTCTCCGGTACCTTCAACTTCCTCGGGATACGCCGGGAAGAGCGAGGTATCCAGGAGTGATCGCGAGGGGTGCGCCTCTCGTGATCCCGCTGCGACGCCGTACGCACCAGGCACGGTTTTAGGACCGGCCAGGATGTACGCGCAAGTAGCTGGAGGCGACCGTGAGGGGTCTGTCGCTGTTCCTCCTTCTGAAGGAGGAGCGTCTCGGGATCTGTTCTTGTTGGAGGGACTGGACGGTCCTACTCCTCAAGACGCGGTTACTCCCGAGATTCAGAGGAACTTTGCTGAGGTCATTGCGCTGATTCGTCAGCACAACGACCTTGGGGAAGGATCGCCGCTACCACCTTCTGAGCCCACGTCCCGGCTCGAGTCATTTTGGGGCCCGAAGAGGGAACCCAAGATGACGGTGGGTCTGCCGCGATCAGAGCTTGCTGACTCGGTCCTGGACCAAGTGGAGAATCTCGTCTCAGGGCGAGAGGACTTGCTGAAGTCCGGTCGGTCTTCCAAGCTACTTCCACCTCCTCTACAGCGTCAGAGGCGTTTTTACGTGACTTCGGAAGATCCGATACCGCCTAAACAGGTTAACCTGGAGTTAGCTAGGCTGACTCCAGGTGTGTCCCTGCAGCAGCTCCTGTCGGAGAACAGCAGGAGGCACTCGCCCTGGAATCTACCGCCATGGCAGCATTCCAGGCAGTCTCTTGGTTGGATCTGTGGTCCCTCACAGTATCCAAAGTCACGGGCTCTGGGAGCTCTGCTCTCGAAGACGACCCGGCGTTCAGGAGACTGTGCCAGTCTGGAGGTAGAGCCATCTCTTACCTCGCCCATCAGACTGCTAACCTGTGGGCCAACTTGGTCCTTACCCGAGTGACCAAGGGGGCTGGGCGTGAGGCGGCACTCGGTCTTCGTAACGGACCTATTAGGAGTTCCTCCGCTCTCTTTCCTGAAGAGATGGTGGACGCTGCGGTGGAGAGGCGGCACACTGATGACAGTGACCGCCTGGTTCACCAGGCAGTCTCGAAGGTTTCTGGGCAATCTCGAGCTACTGCGGCTAAGCCTAAGAGTTTAGCTAGCGCTTCCTCGGCTGCTAAGACGGCTGCCCCGTCTAAGCCCTGTGTGAAGACTCCTGTTGCTTCGACTTCTGCTAAGGGAGGCCGAAACCAGCCCTCCTCCCAGACCTCCTTTCCCCGAGGAGGTGGTGGGAAGAAGTCGAAGCGAGGTGGGAAACGCTAGGGACGGCGTTCCCCCTTACCTGCTGCTGGAAGTGGGGGGGTGCCTGGCGAGCCATTGGGCAACTTGGCAGCGCTACTTCGCCGAGACCTGGATAGTAGACGTCCTTCGGGAGGGATATCTACTACCCTTTGAATCTCGGCCACCCCTCATCTCCAACCCGGTCCATCTACAAACCTACGTCTGGGTTTCATCAAAGGACAACGCTCTTCGACAGGAGATCAAGACCATGCTGACCAAACGAGCTGTGGCAATCGTAGAGGATCAGTCACTGGGCTTTTACAGCCGCCTTTTCCTGGTGGAGAAGGCAACGGGGGGCTGGCGTCCGGTGATAGACCTCTCTCCCCTGAACCGTTTCATTCGCAAGACTCGGTTCACGATGGAGTCGGCACGATCCGTGCTCGACTCTATCAGGGGAACGATTCATGCTTTCAGTGGACCTGAAAGACGCATATTTTCAAATACCCATCTATCAGTCCTCCAGAAAGTACCTCCGCTTCATCTTCGACAGGACGGTGTACCAATTCAGGGCACTTTGCTTCGGTCTGTCAACCGCCCCACAGGTGTTCACGCGAGTGTTCACTCTGGTGTCTGCTTGGGCCCATTCGCACTGGATACGTCTTCTGAGGTATCTCGACGATTGGCTGGTCCTGGCGAGCTCCCGCTCGCAGTTGCTGCAGGACAGAGATCGACGACTCAAGTTTTGTCGCGATCTGGGGATTGTGATAAACTATGAGAAGTCCGATCTCGAACCCAAGCAGAAGATGAAGTACCTGGGTATGCTGATCGACACGGTAGCAGGGCAAGTCTTTCCCGCAGACTTGCGGATCAGCAAATTCAGGGAGGCAGCCGGCCGGTTCCTGTCTCGGCAGGAACAGCCAGCTCAGCAATGGCAAGTCGTGATCGGCCACCTGTCGTCACTCGAGAAGTTAGTCCCTCACGGGCGTCTTCACCTGTGGTCTCTCCAGTGGAGACTAAGGGAGAGTTGGTCTCAGGCAAAGGATCCACCTTACTTCCCCGTGGCCCTCACAGAGAAGGTGAGGCAGGACCTAGCCTGGTGGCTCGACGACAGGAACCTAATAAGAGGTCGATTCCTTCATGATTCTCTATGCCTCAGACTTTGTTTTTTTATTGATGACTTTGTTTTTTTATTGATCCAAATCAATCATTACTTGGTCCTATTGGTGGGTTGCTGGGCCTGCTGAGACTTGACACCTGTCATCTGATGTCGGTTTTCCTTTCTCCACTACAGACTCGCCAATGGAGAAGTGTCCTTTTGAGTCCTGCGAGATTATGAGCTTCGTCTCTGCAGATAGCTAGTCACTTCTACACTCTTCCCGAGACCGCACAGCGCCAGTAGCTTGGTCCTTTTCATCGCACTCTGAAAAAATATGTTGGCCTGGAGGATAGATGAAGTTGGATGAGGACCACATTTTATGTTTCCTCTTTTGGGTAATTGCCCACAGGGCCTTAGAACTCCCTTTTCTTGGACCTGTGGTGGATACTCAACAAGTTGTGTTTACTTAACCGGCTCCTTCAAGAGGACAAGTTGCAACTCTTGCCTATGGTGTGCAGTTCTAGGGTAAGAAGGCTGTAAGAGTGACTGGTCTCTCCTTTCCCCTCCCCATCCTTTTACTTCTCTTCCTTTAGGTAGAGTTTAGGACTCAAACTTACACTGGCTGGTTGGGCGTTTCATGCGGTAAGCTTACATATCGTATGAGTTGCGATTTCTCACTCATTTTGAAAAGGCCCAGAGGTATGACGTTTGATCCTGCAGTTATTAGACTGATCAATACGTCAGAGACAGGGCACTCGTCCTCGCTCTTTTGACCAGGAGGAATTTCCCAGGTCTGCTGAACCCCAGTCAATTCTAGAGGCTCACTCAGATTCCTCCCTCCAACCAGTGTCTTCCTATTGTAAAGGACTGGTGATTTGTATTTCATATAGGAACAAATCACAATTTTTAAAAGTAAATTGTATTTTTCCTGATTTTACAAACCTGAGGTCCTTTACACTAATTGCCCACCTCATGCCACCCCTCAATCTGAAACATGGGACCTTCCACAAAGCTCAAGAGAGGGAGGAAAGAATGAATCAGAATTTCATGCAATTGGTTCAGTGACTCAATGTATGTTCTGTAGGCCCTATTAGCTACCAAACCTTCTTGTTATTTAATGTGCTGTCTTAATTATAAATAGTGTATAGTTTATGTTCTCTGAGTATTTATGAAAATCCTTTTTTTAAATTGAATAGTATTTTTTTAAAGAAATTATGTGTATGTTATGCATTAATTTTGCCCATTTTTTATCTTTTTCAGAAACACCAGGGAAAGTGAAGAATCCGTGTAATTTTGGCAGATTTTGATACAATGCTCAATTTTGCTGGTTTTCAAGATGCCTTGAGCGTAGCATTAGTGATTATAATTGTTTCATTTATCATTGCTGTGGCATGGTTGTCAACAAATGTGAGAGAACAACCACTTATTGCAACAGCTGTTGTGGTATTTCAGAGTGGTGTCAATAGCGATGTAGACCAAAACTCATCTGTTTCAGGTGCAAATCGACTAAACAACCAAAGTGGTGGGAATGGGGAAGGGGAGGGAGAATCTGAGAGGCCTGTTCCACTAGTTAAAGAAAATGAAGGTGGTGTTTTGGAAATGAGATCAGAGACAGGCAAAGTATGTACAGAATGCAAAAGTGATGACATAGTGAATGTAGAGTCCAAGCTCTCCAAGCATAGTGGTGAAATGGTGCCAGGGGAAGAAAGTAAGGAAGGGGCTGAGGCCTCCCATTTAGATAGGGATTTAGAGGAATCACATGGTCAAGATTCCCCAGCAAATGAAAGTAGCTATGCGCGAGGCATAGGAGAGGTTCCAAATCCGTCCTGCACGACATCATCGTCATCAAAGAAGCCACATGATGATCCTTCCCAAGAAATGGAAATTAGAAATCGTAGACTTAAGCATTTTGTGACAATGGGAGGAAGTCATGTACCTGAAACTCAACATGAAACTTGTGCCTCACAAGGAAATCTGGGTGAGAAAGTTTCTTCAGATAAGGGTAGCGAAAAGGTTTTCCAGGACTCTGATGCTTCTTTGAGAGATTCAGAATCAACTTCATTGCCCTCAGATGGTGGTGGAGATGAAAGACCACCAGGGAGTATCAGAATTCGGTTGAAATTTTTAGATGAAACTCAGAAATTTGTTTTTGCTCAGCTAACAGAACAGGTTGGAAGTTTTAAAAGGTACGTTGATTTTTTTTTAAATAGTGCTTTACAATATTTCTTTGAAAAGTATACAAACGGTGTCCTTGTTCTGTACTATTATTTTTTTTTTAACCCTTTAACGCCGATTGGACGTATTAAACGTGATATAAATTGTCTGTTGAGTGCCGATTGGACGTACTATATACATCGATATAAAAAAGTTGTTTAAAAATTCGCAGAAAAATAGTTATAGGCCTACTAGGCGAAAACTTTTGAATCACGCGCCTTGGGGGATGCTGGGAGCTCACAGATCAAGGCGTTGTTTTGTTTACAATCGTTACCCAGGCGCGCAAGCGCGAATTTCTTTCTTCTCGTACTAAAAAGCATCAGCGACACATCTCAGAAATTATTTAGCCACTTTGACATAATTTTTGCACCATTTTATATTAGCCGTTACATGGAGTATTATACATATATGAAAATGTGTGCAATTTCATGTAGAATACAACAAAAAACAACTCATGGTTGTAGCTTTTATCAGTTTTGAAATATTCTCATATAAATAACGGTAAGTGCCACAATTTCAACCTTCGGTCAACTTTGACTCTACGGAAATGGTCGAAAAATGCAATTGTAAGCTAAAACTACTATTATATTCTAGTAATATTCAATCATTTACCTTCATTTTGCAACAAATTGGAAGTCTCTAGAACAATATTTCGATTTATGGTGAATTTATGAAAAAAACTTGTTCCTTACGTCCGCGCGGTAACTCTTCCGATAAATTTTTTCGTGCGATTGTCGTAATGTTTGCACCATTTTAAATTAGCCGTTACATAAAGTTTTATATTTGGAAATGTGCGCAATTTCATGTAGAATACAACCAAAAACAACCCATGGTTGTAGCTTTTATCAATTTTGAAATATTTTCATATAAATAACGATAAGTGCCAAAATTTCAACCTTCGGTCAACTTTGACTCGACCGAAATGGTAAAAAACGCAATTGTAAGCTAAAACTCTTACATTCTAGTAATATTCAATCATTTACCTTTATTTTGCAACAAATTAGAAGTCTCTAACATAATATTTCGATTTATGGTGAATTTATGAAATAAACTTTTTCCTTACGTCCGCGCGGTAACACTTCCGAAAAAATCAAATTTTTTTGTCCGATTGTCGTAATGTTTGCACCATTTTAAATTAGCCGTTACATAAAGTTTTATATATGAAAATGTGTGTAATTTAATGTAGAATACAACAAAAAACAACCCATGGTTGTAGCTTTTATCAGTCTTGAAATATTTTCATATAAATAACGATAAATAGAAAGAATTCGTCCTTCGGTCAACTTTAACTTTACCGAAATGGTCGAAAACTGCAATTGTAAGCTACAACACTTACAGTCTAGTAATATTCAATCAATTACCTTCATTTTGCAACAAACGGGAAGTCTTTAGCACAATATTTCAATTTATGGTGAATTTTTGAAAACCTTTTTTTTTTTTTATGTTGTGTTGCCTTGATCGTTTTACAATGTGTTATATACCAAAATGATCGCAATTTCATGTACAATACAACGGAAAAAAATTAATATTTTTTTCATTTCTGATGGTTGCATACTAAACTTCAGGCAATGACAAAAAAAGGAGCCAAAAATGAACTTAATCTTGAAAACTAAGCGTGCTGTGATTTTTTGAGAAAAAAAATTTTTCCCGCTTCGGCGCTCACTCTCGAACGCCGCCGGCATACGGGAGACGATTTTTAAAATACCACTTCGGCGTTTAAGGGTTAACTTTATATACTGTGCTTTGTATCTAATGGTTAATACAGTTAGTGCTGGGTGATGGGCTGTTATAATTTCCAAAATATTTGTCTTTCTCTTTCAAATTTTATTTTAATATTTTTATGGTATTATAAACTCCATATACAAAACTTACCAAGTCATTACACAGCTATGGTTTCAAGCTTGCGCAGCAGCTAAAAATTGAGAATCGCATTAGCGCTTCTTTTGTTTTTGGGTAGGAGACACGGACTCCGCTAACCATCAAGAAGGATAGGTACAACACATTGTTCCTATGTGATACATAAACCCTAGGCCCTTTATGATAGGAATTACTTTAGGGATAGCCTGGAAACGGCCGCTGAAATCTTTGAGAAGGCGGTTCGGTAGTTAACTACCAGTCTGGTCTTTGGTAGTCCCTCCGACTGGACGTAAACATTCCAATTTGCTTTTGGCCGTCGCTGTGGCTAGACATGTTCTCTAACCGCTCTCTGACCAACTGTTACTGCTGATTTCTTTTCAATCTGGGTGGGATTTTTCCTTTTCTTACTATTTATATGTTGTTCTTACTATTTGTATGTTTTTGATATGCAAACCTATGAGTTGCAACCGCCTGTGTCCTCTGCCTCCAGCCAGTGCTGCCCCAGGGTTGAGGGTAGGAGGTGCAGCAAAATCCACGCCTTGTTGGCAATTGATCCTCACGCCCTTTTTTCATCATGGCGGGGGTGTGAGTTCTATCTTGATGATATGTGTGTCGAGTGTTCCGTTTGGTCTGCAACATAGTTGGGAAGCTTGCCGGGAAGAGGAAATATGTCGGGAAGACTAAATCTGTGACGGTGGGTAAGACACTTCCCACCACACCTACGGCATCTAACCCTAATCCTACCTCTTCCTACCTCTCTCCTGGGACAGGGATCGACTCCTCGAGTTTTGCTGGGATCTAGGGAGCCTGATAAATTAGGAGAAGTCTGATTTTGAGCCCAGGCAGAGGACATTCTACCTGGGCATGTTGATAGACTTGGTAGCAGCAAGAGTCTTCCCCTCGGATTCTCGTATTAGCAGGTTAAGGAAGGCAGCGAGGCGGTTCCTGTCTTGACAGGAACAGCTTGCTCGGCTCTGGCAGGTCATGATAGGTCACCTGTCTTCCTTGGAGAAGCTGGTCCCCATGGATGGCTTCACCGTCAGTCTTTTCTCGTCCCCCTCTTGCAGGAGTTGAGAGAAGACTTGGACTAGTGGCTCAACGACAGGAACCTCATAATAGGAGTGGATCTCTCCAGTCTCCCTATGGGCATGCTTCTGTTCTTGGATGCATCGACTGAGGGATGGGGCACACACCTGGAGGAGTTGATGACTGTAGGGGTGTGGGACCTTCACAACAGGCACCTTTACATCAATGTCCTGGAACTCAGGGAAGCCTTCCTGGCTCTCCAAGAGTTTCAGGAATGGGTGATGGGACACTCCATGGTGTTGATGAGCGACAGCACCACAGTTGTGGCATATGTCAACAAGCAAGGGGGACTCGCCTCTCTTGAGCTTCATCAGTTGACATTACAGGTGCACGAGTGGGCAGTAGCACACTTGGTAGAACTGTCAGCAGATACATTCCAGGCAAGAGAAATGTAGTAGCAGGTAACCTCAGCTGCCAGAATCAGGTGATAAGGACCGAGTGGTCCCTCCACCAAGATTTGGCAGAAAGGTTTTTCAGCCTGTGGGGGTGTCCAGTCATAGACTTGTTCGCCACCTGGTTCAACAGGAAGCTAGAGACCTTCTGCTCTGTTGTACCATGGTCTGCTGCAGGGGACGCGTTCCAACATCTGTGGGACAACCTCGAAGTTTACGCCTTTCCCCTGTTCTGCTGTTTCGAGCTGTGATCGGCAGGGCGCTGATCACTCCGAATCTTCGGATGATTCTAGGGCCATTTGTATTCCGACCTTCTGGTTCTTCACTCTGAGGCATCGAGAGAGATTCCTCCATGGCAGTACCTGCTGTGCCAGCCACACGTCGAACAGCATCACTAAGCAGTATCGTCCCTGTGTCATAACGGCTGGAGGTTATTCACCATCTCTTACTCCTTTTTTTGTTGTTGAGCAGTAACAGAGATGGCAGGATACCTCAGACAGTCCTCTGCAATAGTATACCAGGGGAAGTGGGCTGTCCTCTGTGGTTGATGTTGTAGATGGGGTATCTCTCTGGTTGGAGCCACTCTTCAGCAGGCCGCAGATTTCATGGTCTTCCTTCACCAAGAGAAACTCCTGTCTGTCTCAGCTGTAAAAGGCTCTTGAAGTTGAAGAGTATTGATATCTCGTCCTCCTTTGAGATATCTACTCATAAGGAGCTTCAAGAGGTCTTGCCCGCCCAGGGACCTCAGGCCCCCAGAGTGGGATTTGACTCTTGTGTTGCAGAGCCTGACTCATGCCCTCATACGAGCCCCTTTGAGAGTCCTCAGACAGGGATCTGACCCTCAAGACCATCTTTCTGCTTGCCCTGGCATTGGTGAAGAGAGTTGGCAAACTACATGGTCTTTCTTATGATGGAAAACACTCTAGGGGATGGGGATCGGTTACGTTTGACTTCATCCCGAACCTCGTAGTGAAGACTCAGAATCCATCGGTTCCTGACGCCAGATTCGAGTCCTTCACTATCCCCTCCCTGAATGACTTCGTGGATGATGATCCAGATGAGATGCTGCTTTGTCCTATTAGAGCACTACGGCACCAATGGTTCCAAGAAAGAGGTGTTCAAGAACACTTTCTTTCTGGCTTTGTGAGGTGTTCAGGAAGGCGTACTCCGCTGCTGACGACGACACTGGTACACTTCGTCCGAGAGCTCACGAGTTCAGGGGCATTGCCCCGTCCCTCGCATTCCATAAGAACCTGTCTGTTCATCAGGTTTTGAAGGCTGGGGTCTGGGCATCCCAGACCACCTTTGCCTCTCATTACCTTTGGGATATTACCTACAGGTCATTGGACACCTTTTCCTTGGGACCAGTGGTGGCTGCTCAACAAGTTGTGTAGCTTACCCAGCTCCTCTAACTGGACAGCATTGCATCTTGCCTTGTTGTACAGTATGAATGAGCATGACTGTGGAGTGACTGGCTCTCCTTTCATCTCTTTCATCCTGCTCTTTCTCTTCAGGTAAAGAGTATGCGGACCGTACATGCTTGACTGAGTGGCCGATGCAAGTAAGACACTCCTTTGGAGTAACCTATCTATTTTCTTTGATTAGTTGATAGAAGTAAATATCTGCCACTTCCCTTCACAAGGCAGGGAAGTGGGACCTGGACAAAAGACAAACCCATAACTTGTATTTGCCTTATTGTCTCCTACATTAATATGTCTTAGTTTTCTCTTAAACCCAGAAGACTGACTATGATCTTGCAGTTCTTTAATTCTGATCAGAAGTCAGTGGCTGGATTCCCTTCCTCGCTCTTATGACCAAGTTGTTTCACTGGAGATCACTCAGATTCCACCCACCAAGTGAGTCTTCCTATCGTAAAGGACCATGGGTTTGTATATCGTGTAGGAACAAATCACAATTTTTGAAAGTAAATTGTATTTTTCTAGCTATACAAACCTGAGGTCCTTTACACTAACTGCCCACCTCATACCACCCCTCAATCTGCTACTTGGGCCAAAAGCAAATTGGAATGTTTATGTCTGGTCTGAGGGATTACCAACAACCGGACTGGTAGTTAAGTACCGAACCGCCTTGTTAAAGAATTCAGCGACCATGCCCAGGCTATGCCTTAAGTAATTCCTATCGTAAAAGGCCTCAGGTTTTTATAGCTGGGAAAAATACAATTAACTTTCAAAAATTGTGATTTCACACAAACCATCTATACTACCACACTCACCCTGACTAAAATAAAGGAAATCTCCTTTCCTTTTTTTCTTTCTCTCTCTCTCTAAACTCCCTTTCTAACTACTCCAATGTACTCATTGGACCTTAACTTCGGGGCCATGATCTCTCATACACTACCGCTTGTTCACTGACTTCTACTCCAACCACATTGGACTTACCTCACCTTGGTTCCAAACTACTTACACCAAGCTCTTTTAAGCTCTGGAGACTTGTGTCGTTTTCAACTTCGCCTACAACTGACATGGCTGCTATCATCTTTTCCTTGCTCTTATTTATTTCTGACACACTTTGCCTCAAGCTATCCAAATTTTCCCCATTTATGCTTTCCAGTACTTTTAACTCCTTCTCACTCACACTGTCACTCTTTCAACACTTAGGGAACTTGCACACACTATACGTGCAGTCGTCTTCACAATTTAGCGTTGCTTCCAATTCACCCAATTCTTGCATATCCATGAACACATTCCTTGTTGTTACCATGTCCACATCCCACTCAAATCCTTCAAAATTGATTACATCCGCATTCTCATTCTCACTACTACCAAACAACATCACAAGGGTATTTTCACTTCTCATACCTACTGGCTTCTCAAACCCCTCAAAATTAAACAACCCATCTCGTGTGCTGTCTGCAAACAACTCTGTAAACGTACCCTTACTCTTTCTACTCCTCTTTTTAGGTTTTCTTTTATGTTCCAATAACAAATTGTTTGTCTCCCCAATTTATGTCTTCTATGTATTCATTTTCCTTTTCCTTTTCCTCCTTTAATAACATCCTAATAGGATGCTCTAATACATGTTTTGGTGGTTCTCTCCATCTTTTCAACTGATAATGATGTTACTTTCTTTATTCGTGTCTTCTAGCACATAACTCAATCCATTGGACCAAACTGTTTTCACTATATACAGACCTTCGTACTTCTCATGCATCTTACTCAGTGTCAATCTTCCTTTCTCAACCACTCCTTCAACACCTTAACACCTCAGAAACTCTTAAACCCTTCATTCGCCTGTCTCCACACATCATCCCACTCATTCTCATTCAGATCCAAACTCGCTCTCACATACCTCTCATAATTCATCACATAGTCACTTGGAGGTATACCTGTGCTTTTATGTACTGACCCATTATACATCGCTACCACTCTTCCTTACAACAAATGCCATTCCCTCTTTTGGTCAACATTCGTAACATCTCGCTCAGAGTCCTTATGGTTGTTCCGCCAATCCATTCGCTCTCGGCATGTGTGAAGTTGTCACTACATGCTGAATCTCCTCATATTTGCTCAAAGGGACTACCAACAAACTCTGGCCCTTTATCACTCAACATTCTTAATGGCTTCCTCACACATGCTGGTAACAAGACCATACTGAATACTCTTGCAACATTCTCACTACTGTAATAGATTCACATCAGCCATGCATCTGATGTTTAGGCCTTTCCCTTACAACTCTCCTGATGGCCGTTGATTGGCCAATCACAGGGCTGGAAACTCTCAGTCTTGCTTGAGTGTTCACATAGGCAGGATGTATGTTCCGACCTCTCTTTCAAAAATTATAACTTTCTTTACACCTCGGTTTTACCTGCAGAGTGCTTCTGAATTTCATCACTAAATGTATTCAAGCCAATGAATTAAGGATTATAATGATATAAGAATTATGAAGAAAATTGAATATATAATAAAAAGGAATAATGAGAGGAAAATTGAATATATAATAAAAAGGAATAATGAGAGGGATATAGGAAGACTAATTGTAGGAAGGAAAAATCAATGGGATAAATGAATTTCCTCCATAAGGTATCAGTATGTAAGTAACGATTATTTTCATCTAGAGATTTCCACTATAGGATATGAAAGGGTGATGGTGATAATGAAGTCTTAATATTCTTTTACCCCCATAAGACTTCTTCTGCCGAGAGGTTGTGGTCATGATGATGGCGTCATCGAGTGATCACGTGAGCAACACCTGACTACACGAAGATAAGAAAGAGAGAGATTAATATTCTTAATCTTTTGCTTGTTATTTTCATTTTCGGTATCATTGTCTTCCATGACATTTAACTTATGAAACACAAGACGATAAAAGATGAATGCGCTGCAATCTCATGTAAGGAATGCAATAATATATTTTATATTAAAAATTTCATGTATATTTCATTATAAATATTTTAGCATTAAGTTTACTGAAGTACATAATTCTTATATCATCATAATCCTTAAATCATTGGCTTGAAGATGCTTAGTGATGAAGTTTGGAAACACTCCTTTTCTGCAGGTAAAACTGAGGTGTAATGAATTGTTATAATTTTTGAAATAGTGGTCGGAACATAGGTCCTGCCTATGTGAACTCTCGAGCGAGACTGAGAGTTTCCAGCCCTGTGAATGGCTTATCAACAGCCAATTATGAGTGTCGTAAGGGAATGGCTTAGACATCAGATGTACGGCTGATGTGAATCTATTATAGTCTTATTCTTCCCAACTGCACAACTTACAAACTTACTCTTATGATCTACCATAACAACGCTCCTACATTTCCTCTTGCAGTTACCAGCAAAGCTACACAATCAATTGACACCAACCCAAACGGTTCTTTCATACTCAACTTCAAAACAGGTGGGCTAGCGTACACTGTTACTTTACCTTCTGACATTCTTCACATGTAACTGCCACATCTGTACACGTTTTCCTCATATGGGGAAAACTGATGCTCTTTCATGCACTCAGTCAACTTAAACTTCCCCATATGTCCATATTTCTCATGAACAAACATGTACATCCCCACTGCTCTGCTCATTGAGAACATTGGAACATACATAAACTCTCCCGTCTTCTCTCTTGAAAAATACACCAACCTTCACACAACACAAACCTCTCAGCAAACCACATCCATTTACTCAACAACAAAGGCCATCTTTCCCAGGTAATCTCTCTCTAATACACCTCCTCAACTCACTCACCACAAAACAATTTTGCTGCATCTCCTCAATGCCCTCCGTTGTTAGCAATTCATTCTCACTCTTATCCAACTCCTTTATATCCTTCTCCTCACTTAGACTTCTACTAATCACTCCCCAACAGAAATCCTTTCCCAACATCCACTACTAATCCATTCTTCCTCTAAAAATCCATTCCAAACAGGAAACAGCACAGCATTTGCTCATCTCCAAGTACAGGCAGTCCCTGGTTATCGGTGAGCCCTGTTAATGGTGATCCAGAAATTGGCAATGTATGGCACCATAACGGGCTGAGTTTCAGTTATTGGCACCATAATATGCCAATAATAGAGTTATGTGGCCATAACATACCTAACAGAGGCGCCATAAACCAAAACTTGGTGCCATAAAGGTGGTTTTTGCTTATCAGCACCCCACCGAGAATGGAGCCCATGCCAATAACTGGGGACTGCCTTTACCACAAAACACGCTTCCACCTCAATCTCTCCCAACTTTACTTCTAACCTCTAGCCTCACTTCTGCCCGGCCAACCGATTTTCCTGCCATATCTGTCACTGATACACTCACTGGTCTCCTTTTAACTTTCCAACTCACTCTCTCAACATCTTTAATCACACCAAAGATATTTGGGCTTCCATGTCAACCAGACCACAGTACTGGCCTCCACTGACATCAACTACCACAATCATTGCTTTTCCCCTCTGGTGTGCACACTGACACTTATCCCTTTGGCCAAACAAACATCCTTCACTTACATCCTTACTACTATTTTCCACTGCCAACAGTTCTGATGTTTTATCTTCAACATTTTCCTCCTTTTCTACTTCCATTCATAGATCTTTTTCTCTACAACCCAGTTATAGTGTATCCCACTTAAGGGGGCTGGCCAGCTAATGCCATTTTTTAAGGGCAGGAATTTGACATTCATACCACTTAATAAAGTGACTTAGGACATCTCCAAACCACATATGATTTTCGCCTCTGACCTTCTGTTTTGTGATGCCAGGGCAATTTATGTGGAAAATAACCATTTTTCAAAGTCTATCTCCTCCCTTGATACTTCATATTAAGACCTGGGCATACTACCATATATAGACCTGATGTAGACCTCCAATTAAGTGAATTTTTTTTTTCTAAAAGTCATTTTTTTGCTAGACATGAATTTTTCCATTATGGTAAAAAAATATACCCTTTAAATCAGGAAGAAAATTTCAGAAAAAAACGAAAAAAAAAATTGGAAAAAAGGGCTTCATTTGGTTGTTCTAAAGTGTCTTTCTAAGTTATATAACAAGTTTCAATACCATAGCTTTAAAACTAAGCAAGAAGATAGAATTTGAAGGTCAGTAAGTATGTTATTTATCATAATTTAATCATAAAGATCCCTTTGCTCATAGATCGTAGCCTGGGGCAACTCTCTCTCTCTCTTCTTCACTAACTCAGCTGATTAGAGCAAATTTTCTTCTTCTGTATGTTAGCGAGATGTTTTCCTTGTCTTTCCCTTTTTGGCAGGATGAAATTCTAGCCAAAACAAGTATAAAGAGACGTAAAAGCAAGAGAATGTCAGAGGTGAAACTCGAACTTGTACTCTCTTTTTACAAAGACGATGTTAATAAATCATGATTATTATGAATTTCATATTCCTTTTTGGGTATTAATAAACCCAAATTATGTTATTTATCATAAATGAAGATCCCTTTGCTCAAAGACCCCCTCTCTCTTCACTAACTACGCTAATATCATATATATTATGATATTCTGTACTCATATTAGAGCGAATTTTGTTCTTCTGTATGTTATCTAGAAATTTTGCTTGTCTTTTCCTTTGGCATGATGAAATTCTTGCCGAAACGAAGATAAACAGACATAACAGAAGGCGAATGTCAGAGGTGAAACCCGAATGTGTACCCTTCACAATGTTTCTCTTCGCACTGAAAGGTGGTAACCTGACTCCCTTCCCTCCTGTGACTTATGGAATCTCTACAGATGCCATTCCTCACAATTTCTTTGACAATAATTATCAAAATTTAAGATAACAGAAGAAATATTGCATTTTCTTGTATGGATCAATGTTTTTGGTTTGTTGAGTTACATTTACTAATTACCCTGTAACTACGAAAGTAAGAGGAATTTTGATGAAATGTTTTGTATATGCATTCTCCATTGCTATACGAAGCTCCATTAATTTTTTTATGACTCCATTTTTCGCCCTATACCCACATATATAAGGGTACCGGCCAGCCCCCTTAAACACTGCAAATGCAGCTCATGCTCACTCTCTTTCAATCCCTTATGCTGATACACTATAGGTTTCTCACCTCCAACGTGAATGGACATAATCAACTTAGACTTCTTAGTTACTGCCACCAAATCCTCCTGAAATGGGCCCACTCCAGGACACAGCATAGCTTTCAATCTTCTGATACCGCTTAACATTTGACATTCCCAAACATCCAGGCCTCTTGCAAACTTCCCCAGTTACCTCAGCTCTCAGTTCATTCACATTTCCAGGCACCTGCACCTTCAAACCTTCATCTACCAAATCATTCAGTCCATACCACACTTTCAAACATTGATTCACCACCTCCTCGACTCTTGTGCTACCACCAATCTTCATGCCAGATACTCTGGTCTTATGTCTTTTATGTTTTCTTCCTTCCCTTCTCCAGGTAATCTAGACATCATGTCCACAACAACATTCCTCTTATCTGGGATGTACTCCACAACAAAATCAAAATCACCCAAATCCTCAACCGTTTGCACAATCCTGGCATCAACTCCTTTCATTCTCTGCAGATATACCAGAGGTTGGTGGTCTGTGCATACCACGAACCTCACACCATACAGAAAAGGTCGCAGAGCTTTCACACAGAATCACAACACAACCAACTCTCTCTCAACAGTCGAGTACTTTTGCTCTGCCAAGTTAAATGCCTTACTTACATATGCTATCACTCGATCTCTTTCAATCCCATTCACCATTTGTTTTTGCATCAAACTTCCATCTATCAACATTCCACTCGCATCTGTAGACACTTCTCAATTACTGGCATCTGCACTATAGTCAGGGTAAGCCTACTCTACATCCTTCACCATTTCCACTTTCAATTTCTTGAACACTTTCACCATCCTTTCATCCCACTTCACAAATGTACTCTTCCTACAGCCTGTCCATACTGACAACAGCTTTGCAATTCCTGAACAATCTTCACAAACTTTCTTCCAAACTCAGTCATTCCCAAAAATCCACACATCTCTTGCACAGTCCTAGGTTGGGGAAAATTTCTCACTTTTTCAACAAACTGTTCTGCCTTTTGTATACCAGACTTACTCACCTTATGGCCCAAAAACTCCACCTCATTCATGAACCCCTCACACTTTCTCACTTTGACTTTGCCCCCCCCCCCCCCCACCCCCCCCCCCCCAACACTAACTCCGTAACAACATTCATCGCGCTCGGAAATGCTGTTGGTGCATTCGCCAGGCTAAAACTAAGATTGCAGAACTGATACTGTTTCTTAGTATTTGAGAAAGCAATTATAGGTCTACAATCTTCCACCACTGGCATTGGATAGTAACCCCTGACCAGATCCATCTTACTGAATGCTTTCATCCCATGCATACTGTACACACAGTCAGACACCACACACATAGGAAATCTTTTTTCCACTGTCACCTTATTTACTTTCCAATAATCAGTGCACATTCGCAGTCTCCCATCAGGCTTTTTATCTGCACAGTTGGACTGTTCCAAGCACTCTTACTGGGTTCAATCACTCCTATCCTTTTTAACTCTTCACACTACATTGACGTATCAGCAAATATCCGCGTGAATCATGCCAAAAATGGCCCCTAAAAAGTGCCTTGCTCCTTCTAAGACTTCTGGCCAAGAGCCTGAGAGAAAGAAGACCATAATGAAGCCCGAAGGATTAGATATTTTTACGTGACTAGGAACCAATTGGTTACCTAGCAACGGGACCTACAGCTTATTGTGGGATTCGAACCACATTACGTATATCGAAAAACCTTACATGAGGAAGCAGCATCAGCCGACAAAGAGGTGATCGTGAAATATCCCAAGACCCTCAAGAAGATTCTGCTGGAGAAAGGATACTGGCCTTTTCTGGAAAAGGTGCCATTCCGGACACATTTAATGAAGGATGAAGCTAAAGCCTCCGGATTCAAGGCACAAAAGGACAGGGTGTCCCTCCTGATGTGTGAGAATGCAGCTGGCTATGCTGAAACCAGGCCTCATACAAGGCTGTAAATCCAAGAGCACTCAAAAATGAGAATAAGTCATTGCTGCCTGTATTCTGAATGCACAATCCCATGGCCTGGATCACCAAAGTCCTTACAGAGTACTGGTTCCATCAAAGCTTCATTCCTCAAGTTAGGCAATCCCTGGGCAATTTGGACTTAAAGTTCAAGGTCTTGCTCATAATGGTCATTGCTGGGGGCCACCCTCTCAATTTTCATTACGAGGGAGTCCAGCTCGAGTTCCTCCCTCCCAATACCACCTCTCTCCTCCAGCCTATGAACCAGGGCGTGATATGTGCCTTCAAGGCACTCTACACCGGGAACTCCTTCCAGCACCTTGTTGATGCAATGGACCGTAACAGTGGATTTACGCTGAAATCCTATTGGCGTAAATTCTCGATTGCTACGTGTCTGTCTGTTCATTGACCGGATCCGCTGAAGGACATGAAGAAGGAGACCCTGAATGCATGCTGGAGTAAGTTGTGGCCGGACTGTGTCCATTTTATACGGGCTTTTCTCCTCAGGAAATCCAGCACTTGGCCATTAATAAGGCAGTCCAGTTGGCAAAAATTCTTGGTGGTGAAGGCTTTGACGATATCACTGAGGATAAAGTCGGCACCCTCATTGATACCCACTCTGACCCCCTGACAGAACAGGATTTAGAAGACCTGATGAAGTCTGCCAGTAAAAATGAAGACACTCAGGTTCAGGAGAGGAGCAGGAGCAGGAGCAGGAGGTAGGCCTGACTTTGGAACGCCTGTCCGAAGTTAGGAGAATGATCAACAATGTCCAGGGGTTTGTTGTAACATGTGATCATTACATGGAACGTTCCTTGAAATTTTACAACATTCTTGGTGCGGCATTGGAGCCCTATAATCAAGCCCTCATTGCCATTAAGAAGCAACGACAGCAGCTGCCAAACACACGTACGAAGAAGGACCCTCCAAAGCCTCCTGAATCGCCTGAAGTAGTGCCCCTTGGATTGCGTAAAGAAGTGCCTCCCAAATTGCCTGAAGAATTGCCTCTTGAAGTGTCCCCTGAAGGTGAAGAGTGGCCCTCAGAGATGTAACTACTTTGCTTAGCTATGCAGTCATATCTTCATCATTCATCAGACTGCACGGCTAATTCATCATCATCATCATCTTTAATCAACATTCATCATTGATGAGTACTCTATTTATGTACTCTTGTTGTTCTAGTGTAAAATTTTTTTTAATTTTAACAAAGCTCTCTCTCTCTCTCTCTCTCAGTTCTCTCTCTCCTTCATACTCTCATCTCTTCTCTACTCTCTCTCTCTCTCTCGTCTCTCTCTCTCTCTCTCTCCTCTCCTCTCTCTCTCTCTCTCTCTCTCGTGATTTTATTTATAATTGTTTCTCTTGTAAAAAGAAAACTGGATGACTTAAATGGGTAACTGCATGAAAGAAAACGTGTATGACTGAATACTTATGGGGAGAACTGGATTATTTTCATATACGTAACTGAATCATGCAGTGATAGACGTAATGTATTTATAGAAACTTAAAATAAAATTAAGATTACTTTGAAATAGTATCAATGATATTTCAAAGATTAATATGTATGTACCGTAATAGGATGATATTTTAATGTATATTTGATGTAGGATATTATTTTTAGGGATACTTTGGTGTTTCCACATTCAAGATAGGAGATATAAGCAATTTTACAGAGGCTCCAACTATTCACAGGTTTGAGCTATTCACGGCCGGTGTCTCAAATGCATCCCCTGCGAATATGGGGGGAACACTGTAGTACTGTGTAATGACAAAGTAGGAAAAAATGTTATGAATTGCTGTTTTACATTTGAAGAGTGTTTTTTATCATCTCAACAAATTTCCATTATATTCATAATTGGATGTACAGTGGAACCTAGGTTTTCATACTTAATCCGTTCCAGAACCTCCCACGAAAACCGTAACGTATGAAAACCGAAGCAATAATTCCCTTAAGGAATAATGTAAATACAATTAATTCATTCCTGACCCCCCAAAATATTTTTTAAAATTACATTTTATAGGGAATGAACAGTTTGCATACAGAAAACAATGAGAAATAAATATAAACCACTAATGAAATGAATAAATTAACATTTAATATCATTCTTACCTTTATGGAAAAGACTTGTTAGTGTATGGAAGACAGAGGGGAGGGGAGAGGGAGAAAGAGAGGTTATTGTTTGGAAGGGAATCTCCCTCCAGAAGGACTTCAGGTATCAAGGACCTATCTGGCGTTACTTCTCTTTGTTTTTTACTGGCACTATCTGAGGTTACTTCCCCACTTTGTTTTTTACTGGCACTAAGACCTACTTGAGAGTTACTGGACCTCTGTTGCACAACAAAACTGTCCAGAGACATTTGTTTCTGGCATTTCTTTAAAATTTGCCTAAAGTTAAACTTGGCATTGTCATTAAACATGTTGGAGACACGGATTACAACTTTGTTGGGATGATAATTCTCCACAAAATTTTTTACATCATTCCACTTTGCAAACAAGTCCTTAATCCCTGAAGTAGGCATGTTATGTATGCCCATTTTTCTCTGAATTGTTCAAACCAGCCTCTGCTGGCCTTAAATTCACTAACAGTAGTGCTTGTTGTAGGCATTTTCTTACTCAGGTTGGCATGCAACTTCCTCCAACACTTTGCTGTGAGCTCTTTCTTAGATTCTAGTGTTTCTTGCCTTTTTTACAGAACTTTCTTTGGCCCTATGATGGCTTATTTAGCAGTTGCACTTGAATAAAAAAAAAGCACAAAAACAACAAATACAAAAGCAGAATGGGTCATGAAAGAAGATGGAATGCCATGTTTGGGCACTCAATAAGGGGCCCAGTCACAAGTGGGCCTCAAATGGAGTGTTTCTGAGTGTACGAAAACTGAGGAAACATACGATAACAAAGACAAAAGTTTGTAGAAAAAAAGTCTACAAAAACCAAAACGTATAAAAAGAGAGGCATACGAAAACTGAGGTTTGACTGTATTAGTATTGCATAATAGCTAAAAGAATATTATATGGTGCTTAGAGAAGCTGCCTGTACAATATATGTGAAGACCAAGTGAATCTCTCCTTTGTTAGAAGCATACTGCTGCCTCTCTATAATTGTGCAGGAAGCAGCACAGTAACTTCATGAATTATTCATGTAAATATAACAAATTCAGTTATACAGGCAGTTCCTGGGTTACGCCGGGTTCTGTTCCCAGCAGCTGTAAGCTGAAAATCGCCTTAACCCGAATTAGCATAATTATAATGGGAATGGTTAACAGCACCATGAGGCAAGCACCCAAAGTCTGGAACGACTTAACCCAAACCTGTTGTAACCTGGAGCCCAATCCTGATGTAACCCAGGGACTGCCTATACCTGTACGTAGCTTGATTGATTGCAGTTTTATTGAGTTTTACCATTGTCAATGTTATGTATTGTACTTTCTTCCAGGCAACACTTTTCTATAGAAATGGATGCCAACCGTCGCATTCGACTCATATTTAATGGGCAGTTGCTTAGTCAGGATTCTTCAACTTTAGCTCAGTATGGATTGTTTGACAATTGTGTTGTTCACTGTCATGTATCACAGCCCCAGCAAATGGGCCAGAACAGTAGCCAGACTAGGAATGTGACTGCACATGAAGATGAAGATGCTTATGTTACCAGTTTACTTGTAAGTAATCTTATTTTTAACTATAATATCATGCAGATAATTGTATATTTCATTTAGCTGTAGAAAATTTGTTTGATATGCTATAATTATTTTTGTTGCCTCATGTATGCTTGTAAAGTTTTACTCAGAATCACAGATTGTTTCATCATAACCCATTTATTGTATACATACACTACTGTATATATTCTCTGCCCAAATGTTTCCAGGTTCACCTGTCTTTTTCTGTCAGAAGATAATCTCACTATTCATGCATTAGTATCTTGTTGCTCAGGTTTTTTTCAGTCATGAACATGCTGTTCTGTCAATAGGTCTGTTGATTGCTCTCCAATTGTTCCCTTTGCATAGGATTGCTGTTCCATAGTGTATTATATACAGGCAGTCCCCGGGTTTACGACGGGGGTTCCGTTCTTGAGACGCGTCGTAAGCCGAAAATCGTCGTAAGCCGGAACGACGCTTGGAAATATGTCTTAAACTAATAAAAAGTTATAAAAACATTACTTGTAATCCTTTGGTTACACTACATGTTGTTTCCTGTAGTTTTTATGTACAACCTGAGTTATTTTCATAAAAAGAATGCTGGTTCTTGAAGGTAAAAACTATTGTAATCCTCTGGTGACACTACATTCTTGAAGTTTTATGTACAACCTGGAGTGATTTTGCCAAATCTTGAGGGCTACAAGAACAGCTGATTACTATTTACATATCATATAGACTAATTGAAAGGTAAATGTATCTTTCAAATAGGCCTTATTATTAGTTAGTCATCAACAAAACATTTCCTGCCATGAGTCAGAGGCCGTTTAATGAAACGAACACTTCTCTGTCCTATCTGTTCAGAAAATAAACGTTACGTCAATCCCCGAGACCATTGTTGCCAAAGCGTCTCTCTCTCTCTCTCTCTCTCTCTCTCTCTCTCTCTCTCTCTCTCTCTCTCTCTCTCTCTCTCTCTCTCTCTCTCTCTCTCTCTCTGATCAAATTACATTGGAAACTTTACATACGATTGCCCTAATATACGAATGTTTTGAGATACAACAGAAAATTTGCGAAAATATAAGCTTTGATATACAACGAAATATTTGAGATACGATTTTGCGATGAGTGTTAGTTGTATAGGCGACCGATAAATGGCGTTCAGTCCGTTTGTTTGTTGGTGCTGCATGTTAACACGTCGTTGTTTAGTTCGTTGTATTTGCGCCTATTTTTCGTGTTATTTTGTCTATTTTATTATTAACCATGGGTCTCAAAGCTAAAGACAAAGCAGGTGATAAGAAAAAAGCCAAGAAAATGATTTCGATGGAAGCAAAACATGAAATTATAGCAAAGCATGAACGCGGCGTTCGTATCGTCGATTTGGCAAACGAGTATGGTCGAAATCCTTCTACAATATCCACGATCATCAAGCAGAAGGAAGCTATAAAAACCCCCGAGACCAATGTTGCCAAAGCGTCTCTCTCTCTCTCTCTCTCTCTCTCTCTCTCTCTCTCTCTCTCTCTCTCTCTCTCTCTCTCTCTCTCTCTCTCTCTCTCTCTCTCTCTGATCAAATTGCGTACTGGATAATATGTCTCTTTGGATACTTCGATTTTGCCAAATATTGAGGGCTACAAGAACAGTTGATTACTATTTACGTATCATATAGGCTAATTAAAGTAAACGTATCTTTAAATAGGCTTATATTATTAGTATCAACAAAACATTTACTGGCATGAGTCAGAGGCCGTTTAACGAAACTAACACTTCTCTGTCCTTAACTCGGAGCGTCGGAAGACGCCTCTCTCTCTCTCTCTCTCTCTCTCTCTCTCTCTCTCTCTCTCTCTCTCTCTCTCTCTCTCTCTCTCTCTCTCTCTCTGATCAAATTACTGGATAATGTCTCTCTTTGGATACTTGGAATTTGCGTTGTAATCTAACCAGAAACTTCGTTTTGTTATTATTACTGGAAACAAGTAATGATTTTTTCATTATTTGCGCTTTTGGACTGTTATATGTAAACTAGTATGTATTCATTCGCTCGGAAACTAGTTCCGCATATGAGGCGTCACTAAAAAACATAGAAAAATACAACATAAAAAGTGTCGAAAATCATCATAACCTCAAAATTTTTGTTGTAATCTAACCAGAAACTTATTTTCATACAATGAACTTACCTGTCAGATATATACATAGCTAAGACTCCGTCGTCCCCGACAGAAATTCAAATTTCGCGCCACTCGCTACCGGTAGGTCAGGTGATCTACCTGCCTGCCCTGGGCGGCAGGACTAGGAACCATCCCCGTTTTCTATCATATTTTCTCTGTCGCCGGTGGTATCAACATTGTTGTTACTACCTCTTGACTGGAATTCGCTTTTCAAGACTTTATTGATCATCTTTATTGGATTTCTTGGTGACGTACTGGATCGTTGTTTTGGCATTCGCTACTGTGGACTGGATTTGGACTTGCTTTTGATTTTTCTATTAGAATGTCTGATTCAAGTGTTAGTGTGAGAGTGTGTGTGAATGTAGGCTGCAAGGTGAGGATACCGAAGGCTTCGGTTGATCCTCACACTGTATGTCGTAAATGTAGGGGGTTTGACTGTTCTTTGGCTAACACCTGTATTGAGTGTGAAAAGTTGAATGCTAATGAATGGAAGACTCTAACTTCTTACTTGAAGAAGTTAGAGAGGGATAGGATTAGACGAGCTGCACAAAAGAGTGTGAGTACAAGGCCTATTGAGCCTTTTCCTGAGTCTAACTCTCCTTGTATTAATGAATATGATTCTCCCTATGTATCTGAATCCTCACAGGCTTTGCATTCGGATTCGGCTTCTGAAATCGCCAATCTGAAGGCTACTCTTCGTAAAATGAAGACAAAGATGGCGGCCATGCAAGGTAAGGCTAGTGATTGTGAATTACTAAGTGAAGTGAGTGTTCCCAGTGTTGTGGAGGGGGCGTCTGACCGTTCCCGGCGATGCTCCCAGGCCTAGACCTCTTCCAAACTCACATACCCAGAGGAGTAGGAAAGTCGAAAGTCGTACTTTTGGATGGTTGTGGGGAATTCCCAACGGTCAGGCGTCCCTTCAGCAGGTTCTGTTTCGTTACAGTCTGCTCAGGACCGCTCAAATAGAAGCGTCCTACGAGATTGTTTCTCGTCGTCCGGTTCTCCTTCACCTAAACGAGGGTGGAAGGACTCGGATCTTTCTAGCCACTGAAAAGGCATTGGAAAGAGCGCGCGTTCGACTCGAGCCCGGAGCGCTTCTCGGAGGAAGATCCTTCTTCTATCAAGAAGGCTAAGCTGGTTTCGACGCCTCCTAGAGATGTATTTGATGATCGCACTTCTTCGAGTTCTCCTGCTTCTTCTATGGAAGAGGACGCTGGGGTGGCTTACCAAGAGGATTTTGCTGGCAGTTCAAAGGAGCAGGTATTGCCATCTTTGGTGGGAGTTTCTTTCAAGGATCCCACCCCCTCGCAAAGAAAGACGCTAGTGTCTTCCCAAGAGGATTTTGCTGCAGTTCAAGGTAGCATATTTGCCCTCTTTGGTGGGAGTTCTTTCAAGGGCTCCCCCTCGCAAGAAAGACGCTTAGACTTCCTATTAAGAAGTCTCGTCTTCTTTCTCCAGCTAGACGTGAAGCGTCCGCCAGACATAGGACGTCTTCCCAGGCAAGAAGAGGCGTACAAACGTCAGGAATCTTTCTGAGCGAGTTGCTCGAGATCAGGATACGCTCAGGCCTGAGGCACCAGCCAGGCGCGACGGCGTTCCAGTTAGGCGTGAGGATCCAGCCAAGCGCGAGGCGCCAGCCAAGCGCGAGGCGCCAGCCAAGCGCGAAGTTTCAGCCAGGCGCGAGGCGCCAGCCAGGAGCGAGGCACCAGCCAGGCGCGAGGAGTTGCGTGAGGACGGCCAGACAAGCGCGAGACGTCAGCCAGGCGCGAGATGCCAGCCAAGCTACACGCTCCAGCCAAGCGTGAAGCGCCAGCCAGGCGCGAGGCACCAGACAAGCGCGAGGCGCCAGACAGCGCGAGGCGCCACCAGCGCGAGGAGCGTTTCAGGCGCGAGAAGTCAAGCAGACGCGAGACTTCTTTTAGATGTGAGAGAGAGTCGGTTCACTCGATGAGCCCCTCTCCTAGTAGGAGTTTGTCTCCAGTAGAGAGAGAACGGGATGAAGATCCTCTCGTTTTTCAGGCCGATTCTCCACAAGGTGTAGAAGGAGATTCGGAAGAAGAGGGAGACGGTAGAGAAGGAGTCTCGAACTATAAAGTTCTGACTGACCTTCTTTTACGAGAATACGGAGATTCTTTAACTCCTGCCGCTCCTCCTTCGCCTCGATCACTGTTTTCGAGTGCGATTGTGCCTAAGTCTTCGTCGGTCTTGAAGATGAGACCTACGATCTCTATGAAGAGAGCGCTTCAGTCCTTAGACAAATGGATGTTGTCTAAGAAGGATCTGGGCAGAACTACCTTCTGTATGCCTCCAGCCATACTTTCTGGCAAGAGAGGTTTCTGGTACCGAACTGGGGAGAACATGGGCCTTTCTCTCCCAGCGGCAGCCGAAGCAGACTTCTCAACCTTGGTTGACTCGTCAAGGAGACACGCTTTTCGAATGGAGCTCGCGTGTCTTGGGCTATTTCGGAGACGGATCATCTCCTCAAGGGACTCTTCCATATTTTGGAAGTGTTTAATTTCCTAGACTGGTCCCTTGGGGTGATGTCTAAGAAAGCTCATGACTCGGATGGTCTTGACCCAGAAGTAATTCTCAGTATTCTTGCTTGTATTGACAAGGCGGTACAAGACGGATCGGGAGAAATCTCCTCTCTCTTTTCGAGCAGTACTCCTTAAGAAGAGGAGTATTTTTAGTTCATTCCTAACAAAGGCGGTTTCTCCCTCTCACAGAGAGCAGCCCTGGTTTTCGCTCCCATGTCTGACTTCCTGTTTCCTTCTCAGTTAGTGAAGGACATTTCTCGATCACTGACTGAGAAGGCGACTCAGGATCTTCTCCTGCAAACTGCAAGGAAGAAGAGACCTCTTGTTTCTGTAGACAAGAAAGGACCGACTTCTACGGTTCAGCCCTTTCGAGGAGGGCCTCTCTCCAGAGCTACCTCTAAGAGAAGAGGTCTTGAGAGGAGAGGTAAGGCTCCTTCCCGTCCCTTTAAGAAAGGGAAGTGAGACAGACAGCCTCCAAACACCAGTGGGGGCCAGGCTTGCTTTCGAATTTGCAGACGCCTTGGTCACTCATAAACTCAGACGCCTCTTCCATGTCCATAATAAGGAAGGGATATCTTATCCCCTTCCAAGACAGTCCTCCACTAACGACCATTCCGCGGGAACTGTCAGCCAGATACAGGGACCCTGTACTGAGGGATACTCTTCGTCTGATGGTGAATCAAATGTGGGACAAAAGAGCTATAGAACTGGTTCTAGAGCAAAACTCTCCGGGGTTTTACAATCGGCTTTTCCTGGTTGCGAAAGCCTCGGGGGGCTGGAGACCAGTTCTAGATGTCAGCGCTCTGAACAAGTTCGTTCGAAAGGAGAAGTTCTCTATGGAGACTTCGGCCTCAGTCCTTGCGGCTTTACGTCAAGGAGATTGGATGGTGTCGCTGGATCTCCAGGACGCCTATTTTCATGTCCCGATTCACCCTTCGTCGAAGAAGTACCTCCGTTTCATGACGGGGGGAAGGATCTTTCAGTTCAGGGCCTTGTGTTTCGGCCTATCCACAGCGCCTCAGGTCTTCACAAGCCTGATGAAGAATGTGGCGAGGTGTCTTCACCTCAAAGGCGTCAACATCTCTCTATATTTGGACGATTGGCTCATCAGGGCCAGAACAGAGAGACAGTGTTTGGAGGACCTTTCTTTGACCCTAGACCTGATAAAGGCGTTGGGACTACTCGTGAACCTCGAGAAGTCACAGCTAATTCCCAGACAGAACTTGGGTCTATCTGGGGATTCAGATGGATTCTCGGGGTTTGGGGTTTTTAGAGTATTTCCTTCGCAAGAGAGAATCGTGAGAGGCTTGGAAAAAGTCTCTCTCTTCTTAGGGAAAGAACGAACTTCGGCGAGGGAATGGTTAAGCCTACTAGGCACCCTTTCCTCGCTCGAACAGTTCTTTCCTCTAGGAAGACTACATCTTCGCCCTCTTCAGTTTTTCCTAAAGAGATCGTGGAACTGGAAGACGGGACTTCTCTCCGACAGTTTTCTCCTTCCAAGGGAAATGAAACCACACCTGCAATGGTGGTTGTCCCCTCTAAAAGAGAACAAGGGAATTTCTCTGGAAGTTCCGAACCCAAACCGAGTGTTGTTTTTCCGACGCATCGGAGAAGGGTTGGGGAGCAACACTAGGACCGAGAGAAGTGTCAGGCACCTGGAAGACAGCACAGGTGTCCTGGCACATAAATTGCAAAGAACTTCTAGCGTTCACTTAGCGCTAAAGTTCTTCGAACCCTTTGTGACGAACAGTGTGGTCCAAGTGAATGTGGACAACACTACAGCCCTGTCCTACATTCGGAAGCAGGGAGGAACGCACTCCGTGTCGCTTTACGAGATAGCAAGAGATCTGCTAATTTGGGCCTCACAAAGAAACATCGCCCTCCTAACAAGATTTGTTCAGGGGACGAGAAACATCAGGGCGGACAGACTGAGCAGGAGAAGCCAGGTCCTTCACACAGAATGGACTCTTCATTCAGAGGTGTGTCAGAGTCTTTGGGATCTTTGGGGCACTCCTCACGTAGATCTGTTCGCCACATTCCTTTCCAAAAGGCTGGAAGTCTTTTGTTCAGTGGTGGAAGACCCAAGAGCTCTCGTGGTCGATGCCTTCCTGCTGGACTGGTCTCATGTGGACGTGTACGCTTTCCCCCCTTTCAAAATCCTGGGACAAGTGTTGAGAAAGTTCGTAGCGTCCAACGGGACAAGGATGACCCTGATAGCCCCGTTTTGGCCAGCACAAGATTGGTTTGCAGAGGTGCTGGAGTGGACAGTAGACTTCCCAAGATCCCTTCCAAAAAGGATGGATCTTCTCAGACAGCCACACTTCGAGAGGTTTCATCAAAACCTCCCCGCTCTCGCTCTGACTGCCTTTCGACTATCGAAAGACTTGTCAGAGCGAGGGGGTTTTCTCGCGAAGCTGCAAGCGCTATCGCTAGAGCCCGCAGAGCTTCCACTAGACGAGTCTATCAGTCGAAGTGGGAGGTATTCAGAAGGTGGTGCAAGTCTAAGAAGTTGTCCTCCTCCAGTACCTCTATAACCGAAATCGCCGATTTCCTGTTGTTCTTGAGAGAGGTCTCTCATTTGTCTGTATCGACAATCAAAGGATACAGGAGCATGCTGTCGGCAGTATTTAGAAACAGAGGCCTAGACATTGCTGATAATAAAGATCTGCATGACTTGATTAGATCGTTTGAAACGACAAAATCGAAGGAACTAACTCCACCCAGCTGGAACCTGGACGTAGTTCTCAAGTTCCTTTCGTCGGACAGATTTGAGCCTCCCCACGTAGCTTCGTTCAGGGATATAACAAGAAAATGCTTGTTTCTCCTATCTTTGGCGACAGCCAAAAGAGTTGGCGAACTTCATGCCCTAGAAGATGAAGTCGGCTTTAACAAAGACTCGGCCTTTTGCTCGTTTAGAACTCTGTTTCTAGCGAAGAATGAAAATCCATCGAATCCCTGGCCCAAGAGATTCGAGATCAAAGGCTTATCGAGTCTAGTAGGGAGAGAAACAGAGAGGTCTCTTTGCCCGGTAAGAGCCTTGAAGTTCTTCTTACAACAAAGAAACAAATGGGAGGCTCTAGACAAAGTCTTTGGTGTTCGATTAAGGACCCCACAAGAATCATGTCTAAGAACGCATTAGCTTTCTTCATTAGGAGCGTCATTACGGATGCTCACAAGTTCTGTCCTGACGACTCTTTTCCGCTTTTAAGAGTAAAAGCCCATGAAGTTAGAGCAGTGGCGACGTCTCTCTCTTTTCAGAAGAATATGTCATTAAAGAAAATCATTGACACGACATATTGGAGGTGCAATTCAGTTTTTGCATCTCACTATCTTAAAGACGTTCGCGTGACCTACGAGAAATGTTTTTCTCTGGGACCTTTTGTATCGGCGGATACAATACTGGGTACGGGAGCAAACACCATCCTTAAATTTGTACATACCTTCTACTAGATATGTTCTAGATTCCTGCTGACAAAGAGGGCTTGGTGCTGCACTGGCGGCCAGTCACTGTTGTTCAGTAAGGAACTCTTGTGATATCTTTTAGGGGAGTATTTAAAAAATTTTTTTTGAGAATTTTTGTATAAATGAGTTTTTCGTTTCGAGTTTAGGGTTGTTTGCTATGAGTTCGGGGATAACTCAGAGCAATTCTATATACTAACATGGTGGTTAGGATCAGGTGGTCGGGATTGGTTATGCTCCTTCACAAGGTGTGTTGTCATAGAAGTGGTCCAGTACCCATTGACAAAGTCCTTTTAGGCTCTGCCGAGTAAGCGGTTCTTATACCCATCGACAGACCCACAAGAACTCTAGCCATAGATCTAATATCTCGCTAAAGTCTTTGAGGTGATGCAGACTACCGGGCTACAGCCACGAAGTCTACCACCTATCAGGTAGGAACCAAGGTTTTTCTGTTATACCTACAACATATGTTGTTTACCTGTCTATTCCATATTAGCTGTCTCTGACCCTCCACCAAAGGGTGCCAATCAGCTATGTATATATCTGACAGGTAAGTTCATTGTATGAAAATGATATTGTTATAATACAATAAAGTTTCATACATACTTACCTGGCAGATATATACGATTAATGGCCCACCCAGCCTCCCCGCAGGAGACAGGTGGAAGAGAGAAAATATGATAGAAAACGGGGATGGTTCCTAGTCCTGCCGCCCAGGGCAGGCAGGTAGATCACCTGACTACCGGTAGCGAGTGGCGCGAAATTTGAATTTCTGTCGGGGACGACGGAGTCTTAGCTATGTATATATCTGCCAGGTAAGTATGTATGAAACTTTATTGTATTATAACAATATCATTTTTATTAATATACTGTGCTAAACTATAAAGGATTTTTATCATAGTATGCGTTTTTTAAAAGCGTCGTTAACTCGGAGCGTCGGAAGCGTCGGCGTCGCAACCTCGGAACAAGCGTCGTAACCCAGGACGGATTTTTCCATTGAATATTTAAGAAAAAGCGTCGTAACCTCGGAACGTCGTAAGCCGGAACCGTCGTAACCCGGGGACCGCCTGTATACTGCAATAATTTATTTTAATTTTTTCATATTTTCATTTATTTCAGTCATTTTCCACTTTTGTATACTACTTACATGATAGTACAGGGATGAAAGAGTGGTTTTTACAGTTAGCGGGTACTGATCACTTGCCATTATTGTTGACCTTGTAGGGTCTACCTGTTGTGTGATTAACTTATTAATCATCTTGGAAATTTAATTTTCTTTTCACAGTCTTTTTGTAATTACTATTATTACATTATTATTCAGAAGATGAACCCCATTCATACGGAACAATCCCACAGGGGCCATTGATTTGAAATTCAACCTTCCAAAGAATATAGTGCTCATTAGGAAGTAAGAGAAGGTAGAGGCAAATACAAAAAGAAGAGATCTCACTTATAAAAAAATGAATGAATAAATAGATAAAAATGTATTAGAATACACGGAAAATAGCATTAGGGTAGTAATGCATTGTATTTTTGTTTAAACTTTTGAAGTTCCAATGGCATGATATCCTCAAGGAGACTGTTCCATGAAGGCCCTCTGGAACTGAGAAGTTTGACAGTAAATCAGGAGTAAAAGGGGATCAGGTATTATTTGTGAATGTTAAAATACAATTTTATACATTCAACTTACCTGTCAGATATATACATAGCTATTGATTCCGTCGCGCCAACAGAATTTCGAATTTCGCGCACACGCTACAGGTAGGTCAGGTGATCCACCGCGCTGCCGTTGGGTGGCAGGAATAGGAACCATTCCCGTTTTCCATCAGATTTTTTCTGTCGGCCATACTGGCAACATCGTTGTTGGTATCTCCGGCTGGATTTCGTTTTTGGATACAATTGATCATCGTTTTGGACCCTTTGGTGACGTATTTGGAGCGTTGTACTGGCATACGCTTTTGTGGACCGTTATTTGGATTTTGGCTTGGAATTTTCATCATGATGTCTGATTCTGGAAGTGTGGTGAGAATGTGTGTGAATGAAGGGTGCAAGGTGAGAATGCCGAAAGCTTCGGTTGATCCTCACACCATGTAAAATATGCAGGAAGTATGAATGCTCGATGGATAACACTTGTCATGAATGTGAGAGTTTGAGTGCTGAAGGGTGGAAGTCTCTAACTTCTTATTTAAAGAAATTAGAGAAAGACCGGTTAAGGAATTCATCTTCCAAAACCAAGCCTAGCTCTCAATCTTCAAGTGGTTTGGTGAGTAATATTGTACCCTCCTCTAACATTATGAACGCTCCTTGTAATATTTCAGGACCTTCTCCGAATGCAGATCCTATGGACTCTGCTTCGGAGATCGCAAGCCTTAAAGCTGCGCTTATGAAAATGGAGTGTAAAATGGCTGCCATAGAAGGTAAGCAAAGTAGTGCTGTGGAAAGTGATGTGAATTTCCCCAGTGAAGTGGAGGAGGCATCTGATTGGCTTCACAATGCTCCCAGGCCTAGACCTCTTTCAAGCTCCCAAGCCCAGAGGAGAAGGAATGTCAAAAGCCTTACGGAGGTTATGGAGGATCCCCACCAGTCAGACGTCTCTTCGGCAGAATCTGTAACGTCACAGACTGCCAGAGAACGCATTAGAGAAAGCGTTCTACGTGAATGTTTTTCGTCTTCGGAGAATTCCTCACCTAAAAGAGGATGGAGATCAGCGGATCGTTCTCGTCCCTTGAAGAGGATCTGGGAAGAATCGGGCATAAACTCGAGTCCGGAACGTTTTTCGGAGGACTCCCCGACAGAGATTAAGAAAGCAAAGGTTTTGGCTTCTCCCGCTAAGTCGTGGAGAATGGAGAAAGAATGCTCTCCTTCCTCTCGTTTAGACCAAAGAGAAGAAACGACTAAGATATTAAAGGATATGCAAGAGTCTATTGCTTCTCTAGTCAGGGTTCTTTCGAGAGATCCTCCAAGAAGAAAGGATGTTAATCTTCCTGTGAAGAAGTAAAAAAATCCTTACTATCAACCTCCCAGAAAAGAAGATTCTTCTTCGGATGAAGGGTCTATTTTTCACAGACCTGCGAGTTCGGGGCGCGAGGCGCCAGCCAGGCGTGAAGCGCCAGCCGAGCGCGAAGCGCCAGCCAGGCGCGGAGCGCCAGTCAGCCGCAAAGAACTACCAGTTAAGCGCGAGGGGCCAGCCAGGCGCGACGCGCCAGCTAAGCGCGAAGCGCCAACCAGGCGCTATCCGATATCGTATGAGATGGCCAAGCGCGAGAAGCTAGCCAGGCGCAAGGCGCCAGCTGAACATGAAGAGCTGGAAGAGCGAGAAGTCATAAGGGGTAACAGAAGATCTTTATATAGTCATGTAATGTCTTCGGATAGCGAGTCTTCTACAAATAGAAACCCTAATTCAAGGAAGCAACCTGGTACATCGAAGGTTACGGTTTCAACCTCCATGTTTCAGGATGTTTTAGTGGATAAGAAAGGGAGAGCTTCTAGATCTGTCAGTCTCTCTCCTTCTAGGAGTATTTCTCCTAAAGGGAATAGGTCTACGGACAAAGATTCTAATAAAAGAGCTCGCTCTCCTTCTATGGTGGAGTTGGACGAAGTGTCGGAGGAAGAAACCCCGAACAATGAGGGGCTATCTAACTACAAAGTGTTAGCCTCTCTTCTCCTGCAAGAATTTGGAGACTCTCTAAGCCCTGCAGCTCCTCCTTCCCCGAGATCTCTGTTCTCCAGTACGAAGATTCCTAAATCTTCTTCGTATTTAAAAATGAAACCAGCCATATCAATGAAGAAGGCTATTCAATCTTTAAATAATTGGATGAAGGTGAAGAAGGAAGCTCAGGAGACAGTTTTTTGCACTCCTCCATGTAAGCTTGGGGGTAGGAGGGGAATATGGTACAGGACAGAGGAAGCGATGGGACTTATGCTTCCATCTTCCGCGGAGGCGGATTTTTCAAGCTTGGTTGAAGCTTCGAGGAGACATGCTTTGAATACAGCTAAAGCATATTGGAGCATGTCAGAATTGGATCAGCACCTCAAGGGACTTTTCCATGTACTAGAAGTTTTTAACTTCTTGGATTGGTCCCTTGGAGTGCTGGCCAAGAAGGCAAATGAACCAGATGTTTTAGAGCCTGAGGTTTTGCATTGCATTTTATCCTGTATGGATAAGGCGGTTCAGGATGGTTCGGGAGAATTGTCATCTCTATTTGGAGCAGGAGTAGTGAAGAAGAGATCATTATTTGGTTCATTTCTAACCAAAGCGGTATCTCCTTCACAAAGGTCAGCCCTTTTATACGCTCCTCTCTCGGATCACCTTTTCCCTTCGCACTTGGTGAAGGAGATTTCAAAGTCTCTTGCTGAAAAGGCAACCCAAGATTTATTAGTACAATCCTCCAAGAAATCGAGACCAACAGTACCAGTGGCGAGGAAGACTACTCGTACTCCGGTAGTGCCCTTTCGGAGAGGTTCCACCTCTCGTCCCCCAACGAAAAGGAAGACAGCAGAAAAGCGAGGAAGGTCCTCCTTTTGGTCTTTCAAGAGATCAAAATAGCAGCGAAGTCCTCCAAACATCTGTAGGGGCCAGACTCCTAAACTTCGTTGGGGCTTGGGCGATAAGGAAAGCCGATCCTTGGACGCTAGCAGTCTTGGGGAAAGGTTACATTATACCTTTTCAGGACAGACCACCTTTGTCAAATTCCCCAAAGGAACTGTCGGCGGGAGTACAAGGACCCTGTTCTGAGGAGACACTTCTTCAGATGGTGATAGGAATGAAGGACAAAGAGGCAATAGAAGAGGTTCAGGATCCTTCCTCTCCGGGGTTTTACAACTGCCTGTTTTTAGTTCCGAAGGCATCCGGAGGATGGAGGCCAGTCTTGGACGTGAGCATTCTGAACAAGTATGTGGAAAAGAAAAAGTTCTCGATGGAGACTTCTGCCTCGGTGCTTTCAGCCCTGCGAAGAGGAGATTGGATGGTCTCTCTAGACCTGCAGGATGCATATTTCCACGTTCCTATTCACCCGTCATCAAAGAAGTATCTCAGTTTTGTGATACAAGGGAAGGTCTACCAGTTCAGGGCCTTGTGCTTCGGCCTCTCCACGGCTCCACAGGTATTTACGTACCTGATGAGGAACGTAGCCAGATGGATACACCTGGAAGGCATAAGCGTCTCTCTTTACCTAGACGATTGGCTGATAAGAGCGAAATCCCAGGAACAATGTTTGGAGAACCTGAAGAAAACACTAGAATTGGCAAAAGAATTAGGACTTCTCGTGAATCTCGAGAAATCGCAGATGATCCCCAGTCAGGACTTAGTCTATTTGGGGATTCAGATGAATTCTCGGGATTTTCGGGTTTTTCCGTCCCAAGAAAGGATTCTTCGAGGGATCCAGAAAGTAACATCCTTCCTAAAGAAGGACAGGAGTTCAGCCAGGGAGTGGCTGAGTCTTCTAGGGACTCTTTCTTCCCTGGAACAATTTGTATCCCTAGGAAGACTTCATCTAAGGCCTCTGCAATTCCTTCCTAAAGAGATCTTGGACTTGGAAGAAGGGCCATCTATCGGACACTTTTCCGGTAACAATGGAGGTGAAGAAACACCTAAAGTGGTGGCTGCTCCCACTCAAAAAGAACGAGGGAGTGTCCCTAGAGGTTCGGAACCCAAACCAAATCTTGTTCTCAGACGCTTCAGAGACGGGATGGGGAGCGACTCTAGGGGCAAGAGAAGTCTCTGGCAAATGGAAGAAAGAGCAAAAGGATTGGCATATAAATGCCAAAAAACTATATGCAGTGTTTCTGGCATTAAAATTCTTCGAATCAGAAGTGAAAAATTAAGTGATTCAAGTCAACGCAGACAACACCACGGCGTTGGCTTATATAAAAAAGCAAGTGGGGACGCACTCGTTTTACCTATTCGAGATAACGAAGGACCTGTTGTCATGGACGGAGGAGAGGAATATAACCCTCCTGACCAGATTTTGTTAAAAGGGCGGAAAGGAATGTCCAGAGCAGACAGGCTCCCAGCAGGAACGAACCCAAGTTCTCCCCACGGAGTGACTCTGCACGAACAAGTCTGCCAAAGACTGTGGAACCTGTGGGGAAGGCCGCAGATAGATTTGTTTGCGAAGTTCCTGTCAAAAAGAATAGAGAACTTATGCTCCTTAGTAGAAGACCTGAGAGCGTTAGCGGTGGATGCCATGCTACTGGAGTGGTCGGGACTCGACGCTTACGCTTTCCCTCCATTCAAGTTGCTAGGAGTAGTGATGAAGAAGTTCGTAGCATCAACAGGGACGAGATTAACTCTCATCGCCCCGTTTTGGCCATCCCAAGATTGGTTCACAGAGGTACAGGAATGGACAGTAGACTACCCAAGATCTCTTCCAAACAGGATAGATCTTCTCAGACAACCCCACTTCGAGAGGTTCCATCAAAACCTCCCCGCTCTCGCTCTGACTGCCTTTCGACTATCGAAAGATTGGTCAGAGCGAGAGGCTTTTCAAGCAAGGCTTCGAAAGCAATTGCTAGAGCCCGGAGATCGTCAACTATCCGGGTCTACCAATCTAAGTGGGATGTGTTTAGAAGATGGTGTAGGAAGAATAAGCTGTCCTCCTCCGATACCTCTGTGACCAATATAGCAGATTTTCTGTTATTCCTGAGAGAGGAATCCAATCTGTCCGTATCTACAATAAAGGGATACCGAAGTATGCTCTCAGCGGTATTTAGAAATAGAGGCTTAAACTTGGCAGAGGATAGAGATTTGCACGATCTGATAAGATCGTTTGAGACGTCAAAATCTATATCCTCTACTCCGCCAAGTTGGAATCTGGATGTTGTGCTCAAATTCCTTACATCAGAAAAATTTGAACCTCCCGACCATGCCTCGTTCAGAGATTGGACGAGAAAGTGTGTTTTTCTCATAGCCTTAGCGACGGCTAAGAGAATAAGTGAAATCCATGCCCTAGATTCTCGGGTGGGTTTTAAGAAAGACGCAGCCATCTGTTCTTATCAAACTCTGTTTTTGGTAAAAAATGAGAACCCTTCGAAACCATGGCCAAGGAGTTTTGAAGTGAAAAGTCTTTCAAACTTAGTGGGAGACGAAATTGAAAGAACCTATGACAAGTGCTTCTCTCTAGGTCCTTTTGTGTCTGTGGATACAGTGCTGGGACTGAGGACACATACCGATCCTTAAACTTTTATTAAAAGTCTAATATTTCCATACCATACCGGTGGGATGGGCTCTAACTTTCTTACCTGACGGCTAGTTGTTGCACAGGCGGCCATGGCCTTGTTTAGGTAAGGAACTGTGAGTTTATCTTAAAGGATAGGCTTGGATAAAAACGGTGTCTTTGATTATGTAGATCTCCACTATTTGAGGCGGGTTTTTGTGTTAGTACTGGTAAAAGTGCTTGGTGTCGCACAGGCGGCCGTAGCCCTTGCTAGTAAGGAACTAGAAATGTGCCTTTTAAACGGAGTAGTATTAAAGACATTGTCTAAATTCGTACATGGACCTCTCCTTTTGAGACAGTATCAGGATTTTCTGCTGACAGGAGTGCTTGGTGTCGCACAGGCGGCCTTTGGTGCTTTTGACAGTATGAGAATGTGAATAGGTCTTACAAGCGAGGTAGTACAAATTGAAATTATTTTTGTTTATTTTTTATTTATTTTTCATAAAGAATTAGGTGTAAAATAATTGTGATTGAGTTTTTTGGTTGTTTGCAAGGAGTCCGGGGATGACTTCTTGCAATCTTAGAAACAACATTTGGTTAGGTTAAGGTGATCAGGATTGGGATTGTGCTCCTTAGAAAAAAGGTTCTTGTCATATAAGTGGATTGAAACCCTTTGACATAGCCCTTATAGGATCGGCCAAGTAAGTGGATAAGACCCCTTTGGCAGACCTACAAGAACTCTTAGCAATAGATCAAGATCTCGCTGAGGCTCTTGAGACTAAGCAGACTCCTGGGCATTAACCATGAAGTCTTCAGTCTAAACAGGTAGGAACCAAGGTTTTATTTTATTATTACCTACAACGATTGTTGGAGAACAGAACTTTAGTAAAGGAAGCACAAATGATCTAAAACAGGTTGCATTGATTTTATCACTTATAAATCTATGAGTCCTTATGAACAATACCTAACTTTTGTGCAGCATTTGCTGAAACTTTCATAAGATGTTTCTTGAAAGTAAGATGTTAGTCAAAGTTACATCTAGATTAGTTAAATGGCTCAGACTCACTCAGCAAAGTCCCATCCACCTGAATTGGGAGATGGGTTGGAAAATCTGTATGAGATCTGCTAATCAATAGTGTTTTTCGTTTTACTGGAGTTCAGCCTTATACCCCACCGATTACACCATCCACTGATCCGGTCCATTTTCCGATTGAGGCTCAGGGCAGCGTGTAATAAAGTGGAGACTATTACACCCACAAGGATTGCATCATTGGTATACTGAACAGTTTTCCAGGGCAACAACCATATTGCTTGTATATACACCAAAAATAGTAGTGGACCGAGAACGCTTCCCTATGAAACTCTGGACACAGAAGGTCTAGGTTCACAAGAGATCCCATCAACAGTAACTCACTGCTGCCTACCTGTATGGAAATCTTGAATACAGTACAGTAATCCTAAAAAATATCCACCCACTCCAAGATTCTGAAGTTTATAAATAAGTGCTTTATAATTTACCAAATTGAAAGCAGCACTAAAATCTATTTGAATAACTCAACAGTGGACCCCTGCTGTATTGCAGTTCAGCATTTGCAGCTATAGTTAGTCACAGATTTTTTCTTAGTGCAATATTCACTAATTACTGTAAAGTATTTTCATTGCATTTTTGTGACTAAATACGTTTTTTATGATGAAAAAGGATTTACTAATTTTCATTTTGTTCATGCCACTTACCTGACAGATATATATATAGCTGTATTTTCTGAAGTCCGACAGAATTTCAAAACTTGCGGCACACGCAGTGGGCGGCCAGGTGGTAGTACCCATTCCCGCCGCTGGGAGGCGGATATCAGGAACCATTCCCATTCTCTATTCATATTTTTTTCTGTCGCCGGTCGGTAAACAACTGTTTACAGACCTCTGCTCAGGATTTTTTGGATTTGACTCGCTTTTAAGTATCTGATTGGTTTTTTGGTATTGAATTGGATTGTTGAATTGGCATGCGCGATAGTGGACCGTTTTTTTATTTTGGATTGGCTTTTCTATAAACGTGATGTCTGGATCAAGTGCTGTGAGTTTCAGAGTGTGTGTGAGGACTGATTGTAAGGTGAGGCTACCGAAAGCATCGGTAGACCCCCACACAGTATGTATGAGTTGTAGGGGGCATAATTGTTTGGTGGATAATCGGTGCAATGAATGTGAGAGATTGACCGATGATGATTGGAGAGTATATGAGTCCTATCGCCTTAATTGGAGCGCGATAGGATCAGGAGGTCTTCCTCCAGGAGTGGTTCTACCAAAGGTAAGGCTAACATCTCTCCTGTATTAACACCTGTAGAGTTTGCATCTCCTAAACCTGTGTTGCCTTCGGGCTCTGATTCTGTGTCGGGAGAAGCTAATGCTCTCTCTTATTTTGGAGTCTCTACGCACTCTGGAGACCAAAGTGAAAGCCTTGGAAACTGGCTCGGTGCAAGTGTGTGATCGTGCCCCTAGTGTTGTGGAGGGGGCGTCAGATCGGCCCCATAATGCCTCTAGGCCTAGACCTCTATCGGACTCCCAAGACTCAGGGAGAGGGTATGTCGAAAGCCGCAAGAGGGTTACGGGGCTCCCCACGATCTGGCGTCCCTTCGGCAGGCCTTGTTGCAAAGTCCCAGGCTGCCAGGAGCGCGCACGAGCGCGCGTCCTGAAGGAGTGCTTTTCGTCCTCCGAAGCGTCCTCCCCGCACAAGGGGTGGAGCGCTCGGAGAGACTCTCGTCCTCTGAAAAGGACGTTTCGTGTTGAGGACGCTTCACGTCCTGTATCGCCGCTTTCTTCGGAGGATGGGTATGACGCTTTTCCGCCTCAGAAGAGGGGTAAGATCTCCTCCGATGAGGACGCTGGGTTGCGTGCACAGGCGCGTCTCCCTGAGAAGCAGGTAAGCTGTACCTGTGAGAACGGAAGGAGGCGTCCCCCACCTCGCCCCCTCGTTCTTCGCAGGATCAGTCCTGCTTCCTCTGTTCGTTCCTCTCCAACGAAGAACATTCTTTTGTCCCTTCAGGACCAGCTATCGACGCTTATGGCTCAGAGGACTCGCCCAGCAGCAGTCGAGCCTAAGCGTAGGAAGGACCTTAGACTGCCCGTCAAGAGGACGAAGCAGTCTCCTTCTCCCTCTCCTACTTCGTCTCGTTCGAGATCGCGTCTCCTTCGGCGATTCGCCGATCTCGTTCGTCCTCTAGGAGGACGTTGCGTCAAGACGCTTTTGAGGACGCTCGGCAGGACGCTCAGCACGACGTTCGACAGGACGAGAGTTACCAGGACGCTCCGTCCAGGACGCTGCTCGTCAAGGACGCCTATGGCAGGGGCTACGCAGTTTGGAGCGCTTCGGCAGGACGTTCGGCAGGACGCTCGTCAGGACCTCGTCAGGACGCGCGTCAGGACGCTGGCAGGACGCTTGGCAGGACGCTTGGCAGGACGGTTCGGCAGGACGCTTGGCAGGACTTCGGGCAGGACGCCTTTCGGACAGGAACGCTTGTCAGGGACCTCGGACAGGACGCTTGTCAGGACGCTCGGCAGGACGCTTGGCAGGACGCTCGGCAGGACGTTCGTCAGGACGCTCGGCAGGACGCTCGGCAGGACGCTCAGCAGGACGCTCGCCAGGACGCTCGCCAGGACGTTCAGGACGCTCTTCAAGACGCTTTTGGGGACTCCGACCAAGAAGTCGTACCCCAAGACGCTAGTTTGCGCGCACAGGCACGTATTCAGGCTAACATGTCTTCCCTTTCGTGTAAGAAACGTAAGGACGCTTCTCTGGCAAGTGAGGCTGCCTCGGGTGTCGCTAAGGACGCTCGTCCTCGTCAGGACGCTCTACCTGCTTCAAGTGGTAAGCGCCATAAGAAGACAGCCGAAATATAAGGCTTCATCCAGTAAGGATAGGGGTCCTTTGTTTGATTAAGACAAGACCCGACATTAGTACGCCCTCTCCGGACAGGCGGTCTCCTCTTCCGTGTAGAGAAGAAGGAGAGCTGAGTAGTTCGGCTGACTCGGTTGAAGAGGAACCTTCTGCGGCCCCTTCAATCTCAGACTATAAAGTTCTCGTGCGGTTGTTGCGTTCGTCCTTCGAGGACAAGTTTCAGCCTGCAGCTCCCAAGTCTCCTCCTTCGCAGTTTTCATCATCTAAGACTGGTAAAACCCCGGAGTTTGTTGAGATGAAAACTTCGCTCTCCACTAAACAAACGGGCGTTCAAGAAACAACCAAGATTGGATGGTACGAAGGAGAGATCAAGGCAAGACGACTTTTGCTTTGCCTCCAAGCTAGACTCAGCGGAAAAGGGGGTATTTGGTATAGAACCAAAGAAGAAGTAGGGGTTCGTATCCCTTCTTCAGCTCAAGGAGATTTCTCCAAGATTGGTGGGATTCACAGAGGAGGTCTCTTTTATCCACTGCTAAAGTGACTGGTACCTCTACGGAGACGGACCATCATTTGAGGGTCTGCTCCGGACTCTTGAAGTTTTCAACTTCCTTGACTGGTGCTTGGGAGTTCTGGATCTGCAAGCGAGAAGCCCAGAATCTCTCAGTCTGGGGGAGCTGTCCAGCGTGTTAGCATGTATGGACAAAGCCGTCAGGGATGGTTCGGAGGAGATCGTCTCTCATTTTGGAACGGCCTTATTGAAGAAGAGAGCTTTGCTGTGCAATTTCACAGCTCGTTCAGTGACTCCAGCTCAGAAAGCGGATTTGCTTTTTTTCTCCTCTTTCGAACCATCTCTTCCCCCAGACTTTAGTAAAGGACCTGACTAGCAGTTTGCAAGAGAAGGCAACGCAGGACCTCTTAGCCCAGTCTACAAGACGTTCGGCAGTACCTTCAACTTCTTCAGCTTTTGTTCGACCGCCGAAGAAGGTTAAGCCCTTTCGTGGGGCTCCCCCCTCGAGAGCAGCTCCTCGAGGGAGAGGGTTTTCACGAGGAAGAGCTTCCTTTAAGTCAAAGCCTTCCAAGTGAGAAGCATGTCCTTCAGACACCAGTCGGAGCCAGACTGAAGTTTTTTGCGGGAGCGTGGAGAGAGAGGGACACGGACTCTTGGTCCCTCAAGATCGTGGAGCAGGGGTACAAGATCCCCTTTTTAGATCTTCCTCCTCTTTCTATGACTCCAGAGACCTTTCTCCATCCTATCAGGGAGAGAAGAAGCAAGTGTTATTCGATCTTCATCACAAATGATCGAGAAAAGAGCGGTGGAACAAGTCGCGGACCTGGGGTCTCCAGGTTTTTACAACAGGATTTTCCTAGTACCGAAGCAGTCGTCAGGTTGGCGTCCAGTTCTAGATGTAAGCAGGCTCAATCTTTTCGTGGAAAAGACCAAATTCACGATGGAGACGCCTCATTCTGTTCTGGGAGCCTTGAGACCGGGGCGGGCACTGGATGGTGTCCTTAGACTTGCAGGACGCGTACTTTCACATCCCGATCCACCCTCTTTCAAGAAGTATCTAAGGTTTGTCTTAGACAAAAAAGTGTGGCAGTTCAGAGCTATGTGTTTCGGCCTGACCACGGCTCCAATGGTGTTCACTGTAGTCATGAAGAATGTGGCGAGGTGGCTACACTCTTCGGGGATAAGAGTTTCCCTGTACCTCGACGACTGGCTGATCAGAGCGTCGTCGAGAGAAAAGTGTCTGAAGGACTTGCAGTTCACTTTAGCCCTAGCAAAGTCCCTGGGACTTCTTGTCAACCTCGAAAAGTCACATCTGACCCCGACACAGTCCATCATGTATCTGGGGATTCAGATGGATTCAGTGGCTTTTCGAGCGTTTCCGTCCCAGGAACGTCAGCGGCTAGGTTTAGAAAAGATCTCAGCCTTCTTAGGGAAAGAGACTTGCTCGGCGAGGGAATGGATGAGTCTGCTGGGAACCATTTCCTCGCTAGAAAGGTTTGTTTCCTTGGGAAGACTGCACCTCAGGCCTCTCCAATTTTTCCTTGCGGACGAGTGGAAGGCCAAGGACGATCTCAATGCCATATTGAGAATATCTCCCCTTTTCCGATAAAGAACCATCTAAGATGGTGGTTCGACCCTCGGAAGCTACAGGAGGGCGTGTCCCCCTAAGTCTTCTGAGCCCCGACCTAGTGTTGTTCTCCGACGCTTCCATCACGGGCTGGGGAGCAACACTAGGAGGGAAGGAAGTGTCAGGCTCCTGGAGAGGGGAACAGGTTGCCTGGCATATAAATGTCAAAGAGCTTGCAGCAATATTTCTGTCTCTGCAGTTCTTCGAAAGGAGTTTGAAGAACAAGATTGTTCAAGTAAACTCAGACTATACCACAGCACTCGCTTATTTGAAAAATCAGGGAGGAACACACTCCAGAACTTTGTTTTTCCTGGCGAGGGAGATTCTGCTGTGGGCGAAGAGAAGAAAGGTGACAATCCTGACGAGGTTCATTGCAGGAGTGCAAAATGTCAGGGCCGAGATCTTCTCAGTCGTCGGGAACAAATCCTACCGACGGAATGGACCTTGAACAAAGACGTGTGTCGAGACCTTTGGAGGTTGTGGGGACGTCCTCTGGTCGACTTATTCGCGACGTCAAGGACCAAGAGACTTCCTCTTTATTGCTCCCCGGTCCTGGATCCAGAAGCGATCGCTGTAGACGCGTTGCTTTGGAATTGGACGGGTCTAGACCTGTACGCCTTCCCACCATTCAAGATTTTGGGGGAAGTCATGAGAAAGTTTGGGGCCTCAGAAGGGACGAGAGTTGACCATGATCGCTCCGATATGTGGCCAGCGAGAGAATGGTTTCACAGAGGTCATGTCTTTCCTTGTAGACTTTCCAAGGACATTGCCCTGGAGGAAAGATCTACTCAAACAGCCTCACTTCGAAAGGTTTCACCAAAACCTCTCCGCTCTGGGTCTGACTGCGTTCAGACTATCGAAAAGTTGGCCAGAGCGAGAGGTTTTTCGAAAGCAGCTGCGAGAGCAATCGCAAATGCAAGACGTGCTTCCACAAGAGCTGTTTACCAATCGAAGTGGGCTTCCTTCAGGGCATGGTGTAAAAAGGAGGGAGTTTCCTCTTCCTCGACCTCTGTGAACCAGATAGCTGATTTTCTGCTCTTTCTCAGGAATGTGCAGAAATTAGCGGTCCCTACCATCAAGGGATATAAAAGCATGTTGTCAGCGGTTTTTAGGCACAGAGGCCTTGACCTTTCTGACAACAAGGACATTCATGATCTTTTAAAATCTTTCGAGACTTCGAAGATTCCTCAAATGAGACCTCCGTCATGGAACCTTGACGTGGTTCTTAAGTTCCTTATGTCAAGTCCTTTCGAACCGCTTCAGGCAGCGTCTCTTCGAAACTTGACAAGGAAGGCTCTTTTCCTAACTTCTCTTGCGACGGCTAAGAGAGTTAGTGAGATTCAAGCGTTTAGTAATTTAGTGGGATTCAAAGGAGACAATGCTGTCTGCTCTTTGAACCCAACTTTCTTGGCGAAGAATGAAAATCCTTCGAACCCTTGGCCGAAAACTTTCGAGATCAAGGTATGTCAAGTCTGGTGGGCCAAGAACCAGAGAGAGCCCTGTGCCCGGTCAGGGCTCTCAAGTTCTATGTACATAGAACAAAAGAGGTAAGAGGTCCCTCGGGTAATCTCTGGTGCTCTGTTGAAGAGACCAGAGTTACCTTATCTAAGAATGCTGTTGCTTTCTTTCTAAGGGACGTCATTAAGGAGGCTCATTCATCTTTCCAGAAGACTGATTTGAGCCTCTTACGAGTGAAAGCTCACGAAGTTCGAGCTGTCGCTACCTCTCTTGCCTTCCAAAAGAACATGTCAATCAAGGACATTCTTGATTGCACCTTTTGGAGGAGTAACTCCGTCTTCGCATCACATTACCTAAGGGATGTTAGAACGATTTATGACGATTGTAATTCACTGGGGCCATACGTTTCTGCGGACACAGTCTTGGGGTCCGGAAGTAGCTCTTTCCCTATCCCTTAGTTAGGCTTAGGTTAGTTTTATTGTTGTGTTTTTAGGTTGTGGTGAGTCTTATGTGAAGATCTCCCATCCTTTAGTTAGTTTTAAGGGTTTTTTTGAATAGTTGGTCAGGTGGTGGTCAGTTGCTTCGTTGCCCTCATATGTATGGCTCGATGGTCTTGTCACGTTGAGGTCTCGTACCCGTTGACAGATCATCCAGAGTGCACCAGCACTACAGGTCTCCACCTGGCTGGCAACTCTGAATTAAGCAAAAGCAGCCTTAAGTGACAGTAATCACAGAGTTTACTTTGCTAACAGGTGAGGAACCAAGATGTATATCATCTACTTAATTCAAGTTTCCTAAAAAATCCTATTCTGTCTCTTCCCACCATCTGAAGGTGGGATTCAGCTATATATATATCTGTCAGGTAAGTGGCATGAACAAAATGTTATTGTTATTATACAATTATGTTTGTTCATACTTACCTGGCAGATATATATAATTAAATTGCCCGCCCTCCTCCCCTCAGGAGACAGTGGCATTAATAAAATATGAATAGAAAATGGGAATGGTTCCTGATATCCGCCTCCCAGCGGCGGGAATGGGTACTACCACCTGGCCGCCCACTGCGTGTGCCGCGAGTTTTGAAATTCTGTCGGACTTCAGAAAATACAGCTATATATATATCTGCCAGGTAAGTATGAACAAACTTAATTGTATAATAACAATAACATATTTTAATATTAATGTAAAAAGAAAAATATCAGTAAAATGTATTTTCATACAATCAACTTACCTGTCAGATATATACATAGCTAAGACTCCGTCGTCCCCGACAGAAATTCAAATTTCGCGCCACTCGCTACAGGTAGGTCAGGTGATCTACCGGCCTGCCCTGGGTGGCAGGACTAGGAACCATCCCCGTTTTCTATCATATTTTCTCTGTCGCCGGTGGTATCAACATTGTTGTTATTACCTCCTGACTTGGATTCTTTTTTCAACATTTGATCAACGTTTTTCAGCTTTTTGGTGACGTATTTGGATCGTGTTTTGGCATTCGCTACTGTGGACTGTTTTTGGAATAACTCTTTTGGAATTTTCTCAGTATGTCTGATTCTAATGTGAGTGTGAGAATGTGTGTGAATGTAGGCTGCAGGGTGAGGATACCGAAAGCTTCGGTTGATCCTCACACTGTATGCCGTAAATGTAGGGGGGTTCAGTGTTCTGCTTTTAACACTTGTAAGGAATGCGAGGGTTTGAATGCAGAAGAATGGAAGATTTTGACTTCTTATTTGAAGAAGTTAGAGAGGGATAGAGTTAGACGACTGAAAGGTGGGAATTCAAGGCCTATTGAGCCTTTCACGGATAATTCTAACCCTTCTACTGTAGATTCTCCCTATAAATCTCATTCTCAGAGTGTCTTTTCGGATTCGGCATCGGAAATCGCCAATCTGAAAGCGACTATTCGAGACATGAAAACCAAGATGGCTGACTCGAAAGGTAAGGCTAGTGATAGTGAACATTTTAGTGAAGTGAGTCCTATCAGTGTTGTGGAGGGGGCGTTTGATCGTCCCTGCGGCGCTCCCAGGCCTAGACCTCTTCCAAGCTCACATGCCCAGAGGAGAAGGAAAGTCGAAAGCCTTAAGGAGGTCGTGGGGAATCCCCAACGGTCAGACGTCCCTTCAGCTAGCTCTGCTTCATGGCAGCCAGCTCAAGGACGCTATAGAAAAAGCGTCCTTCGCGAGTGTTTCTCGTCCTCTCCCTCTCCCTCACCTAAACGAGGGTGGAAGGAGTCGAAATTATCGAGACCGCTGAAGCGTCATATGAAGCAAGACATTGATTCAAGCCCAGAGCGCTTCTCTGATGACGCCCCGTCTGCTATTAAGAAGGCGAAGGTGGTGTCAGCGTCACCTGACGCTTATGAGGAAGTACCACATCATGCTTCTTCCCGAGTGATGACGAGAGCGTCATGCACTAGACGTAGGAGAAGCCTCAAGAAAGATAATTATGGCGGTTCAGGAACAACTGTCATCTCTTGTGGGAGTTTTAGCGCCCCGTCGGAAGGACGTGACGCTTCCAATTAAGAAGTCTCGTCCTCTCGCACCTGCTCGAAGAACGGGGGCTGACGAGAGTGTAGTAAGACAAGAAGATCGAAAGACGTCTTTTAGAAGTGAAGCGTCATTTCAAGCGGATCTTAGACGTGACGCTCCGTCCAAGATTGTGACGCCGAGTAGGAAGCCCTTAGAGAGCGAAGCGTCTTCCAGACGCGAAGCGTCATCAAAACGTCAACAAGAGACGTCATACATGACGCTCGGAGAGCGGGAAGCGTCATACAAGACGTCTTCTAAAGCGCAAGAGAAGCCGCAGTGGTTGTGACGCCTTCCAGGTCGATCAAAACGGGTGAAAAGGAAAGACTTTCATTCCCTTATCCCCTCTCCGATCAGGAGTTTGTCTCCTCCAGAAGAGGAAAGTTCTGAAAGGAGAACAGAAACTCAGAATTATCACGAGTTGGAGCAAAACTCGGATGATGACGATCATGGAAGAGAGGGCTTGTCCAACTATAAGGTGTTGACTACCCTGCTTCTGGAGGAATACGGAGACGAGTTGACTCCGGCTGCTCCTCCTTCTCCGCGCTCGCTCTTTTCGAGTGCGAAGAAGGCGAAGAAGCCTTCGTCTTTTCTGAAGATGAAGCCCACCATCTCGATGAAGCGGGCTTTACACGCCTTAGACTCCTGGATGAAGTCGAAGAAAGACTTAGTCAGGACAGTATTTTGCATGCCTTCCAGCAAGATTAGCTGGGAAAAGAGGCATATGGTACAAGACGGGGGAGTGGATATGGGTATCGCTCTCCCTTCTACTACAGAGGCAGACTTTTCGACGTTAGTTGACGCTTCAAGGCGTCCAAGTCTTAATTCTGCTCGCATTACATGGAGTATTTCAGAACTGGATCATCTCCTCAAGGACTTTTCCATGTATTGGAAGTCTTCAACTTCTTAGATTGGTCCCTTGGGGTGATGTCCAAGAAAGCTCACGATTCGCAGGGAATCGAACCTGAAGCCCTGTTATGCATTTTGTCTTGCATCGACAAAGCAGTACAGGATGGATCTTTGGAAGTCTCTTCATTATTTGGAGCAGGTCTTTTGAAGAAAAGGACAGTGTATGGCGCCTTCTTAACAAAGGCAGTCTCGCATGCTCAGAGGGCAGCTCTACTATATGCACCTCTGTCGGACTATTTGTTCCCTTCTAAGTTAGTGAAGGACGTAGCTCACTCTTTAACTGAGAAGGCGACACAGGATCTTCTGACGCAGTCAGCTAGGAAGAAGAAACCTGTTTTTAGTTTCGGACAAGAAAGAACCTAGCACTTCTAGGCAGCCCTTTCGAGGTGGTCCGATCTCCAGACTCCCGCAAGAAGGAAGGCTCCAGAGAGAAGAGGTAGGTCCGCCTTTCGTCCTTTAAAAAGGGAAAATGAAACATTTCTCCTCCAAGCACCAGTAGGTGCCAGGCTCCTGGGATTCGTGGAGGCCTGGACACTGATAGACGCAGACGCGTCTTCACTAAATATCATAAGGAAGGGATATCGTATCCTTTCCTGAATACTCCGCCCCTAACGTCAATACCAAGGGAACTATCAGCCAAGTACAAGGATCCTGTGCTGAGGATACTCTTCGATCGATGGTGGAACAAATGTGGGACAAGAGTGCAGTAGAACTAGTACTGGATCAAAACTCCCCGGGGTTTACAATCGCCTTTTTCCTAGTGGCGAAAGCCTCGGAGGCTGGAGACCAGTACTAGACGTCAGCGCTCTGAACAAATTTGTTCAGAAGGAGAAGTTCTCCATGGAGACTTCTGCTTCAGTCCCTAGCGTCATTACGACAAGGAGATTGGATGGTGTCTCTAGATCTCCAAGACGCCTACTTTCACGTCCCGATCCACCCTTCGTCGAAGAAGTACCTCCGTTTCATGACGGGGGGAAGGATCTTTCAGTTCAGAGCCTTGTGTTTCGGCCTGTCCACAGCTCCTCAGGTCTTCACAAGCCTGATGAGGAATGTGGCGAGATTTCTTCATCTCAAAGGAGTGAATGTCTCGATGTACCTAGACGACTGGCTCATCAGGGCCAGATCGGAGAGACAGTGTTTGGAGGACCTAAAGTTAACTCTGGATTTGACCAAGGCGTTGGGATTGCTTGTGAACCTCGAGAAGTCTCAGCTGACCCCCAGACAAGACCTAGTCTATCTGGGGATTCGGATGGATTCTCGGGTTTTCGAGTTTTTCCTTCGCAAGAGAGAACCGCAAAAGGTTTGAGGATAATCTCTCTCTTCTTAGAGAAGCAGCAAACGTCAGCGAGGGAATGGTTGAGCTTTCTGGGGACGCTTTCCTCGCTGGAACAATTCTTCCCTCTCGGAAGACTTCATATCCGTCCACTTCAATTCTTCCTCAAGAAGTCTTGGAGCTGGAAAAACGGACAACTGTCGGACGTTTTTCCCATTCCAGTGGAGGTAAAGGCACACCTACAGTGGTGGTTGCTACCTCTGGAAGAGAACAAAGGGATCTCTCTAAGATCACAGAACCCAGACCTAGTGTTGTTCTCCGACGCGTCGGAGACGGGTTGGGGAGCGACATTAGGCTCGGAGGAAGTGTCAGGCACCTGGGAACCAGCACAGGTGTCCTGGCACATAAATTGCAAAGAGCTCTTCGCCGTACACCTGGCTTTGAAGAGCCTAGAACCTCTGGTGAGAGACAAGATAGTGCAAGTAAACGTGGACAACACCACCGCACTTGCCTACATTCGGAAACAGGGAGGGACACACTCCTCGTTCCTTTACGAACTCACGAGGGACCTATTACTTTGGACGTCTCACAGGAACATCTCCCTGCTGACAAGGTTCGTACAGGGAGTAAGGAATGTGAGGGCGGACAGGCTCAGCAGGAGGAACCAGGTCCTTCATACAGAATGGACTCTGCACGAGGAAGTGTGTCTCGATCTCTGGTCTCTGTGGGGAACTCCTCATGTGGATCTCTTCGCAACATACATTTCAAAAAGGCTCCCAGTGTTTTTGCTCGGTCGTGGAAGACCCAAGAGCAATTATGGTAGACGCCTTCCTGCTAAACTGGTCTCGAGTGGACGTTTACGCTTTTCCCCCATTCAAAATCCTGGGGTTAGTATTGAAAAAGTTTGTGGCGTCAAAAGAGACGAGGATGACTTTAATAGCCCCCTTTTGGCCGGCCCAGGAATGGTTCACCCCGGAGGTGGTAGAGTGGATCGTAGACTTTCCAAGATCCCTACCAGAAAGGACGGATCTTCTCAAACAACCACACTTCAAGAGTACCATCAAAACCTCCCCGCTCTCGCTCTGACTGCCTTTCGACTATCGAAAGACTTGTCAGAGCGAGAGGCTTTTCTCGCAAAGTGGCAAGCGCGATCGCGAGAGCTCGCAGAACCTCCACTACGAAAGTATACCAGTCGAAGTGGGAGGTCTTTAGAAGGTGGTGTAGAGCCAAGAAGTTGTCCTCCTCCTCTACCTCTATAGCGGAAATTGCTGATTTCTTGCTATTCCTGAGAGTAAAATCTCATCTAGCCGTATCCACAATAAAGGGATACAGGAGTATGCTCTCGGCTGTATTCAGGAACAGGGGTTTAGATCTGGCAAATAACAAAGATCTCCACGATCTCATAAGATCTTTTGAGACTTCAAAGTCTAAGGAACCAGTACCTCCGAACTGGAACTTGGACGTAGTCCTCAAATATCTGTCTTCGGATAGATTCGAGCCTCCGCATCGGGCAGCATTTAGAGACATAACTAGAAAATGCCTATTTCTTTTATCGTTAGCGACGGCAAAAAGAATTAGTGAGTTACAAGCTCTGCAGGATAAAGTAGGATTCAAGGGAGACTCGGCGATTTGCTCGTTTAAGACTCTGTTTTTAGCGAAAAACGAGAATCCCACGAATCCCTGGCCTAGGTCATTCGAAGTCAAAGGAATGTCTAGTCTCGTAGGCAGAGAAGCAGAGAGGTCGCTATGCCCTGTTAGAGCTCTGAAGTTCTATCTTCAGAGGAAGCGTCAGTTGGGAGGCTCTAGACAAGGTCTTTGGTGCGCGGTAAAAGACCCCACAAGACTGATGTCAAAGAATGCTCTAGCGTTCTTTGTAAGAAACGTCATTACGGACGCTCATAAGGTCTGTCCTGACGAACAATTACAACTACTGAGGGTAAAAGCTCATGAAGTAAGAGCGGTTGCGACGTCTCTCTCGTTTTATAAGAATATGTCGCTTAAAAACATTATAGATACGACATATTGGAGATGCAACTCAGTATTTGCATCTCATTACTTGAAAGACGTGCGTGTGACGTATGAGAAGTGCTTTTCTCTAGGTCCTATCGTATCGGCAGATACGATTCTGGTACGGGAGCCGACACCAATCCTTAAAATGTATATACTGTTCTTCTGTTTGGATATGGTCGAGAATCTCTTCGAACAATGGAGGATTCAGGCTCGCACGGGCGGCCGTCTATGTTGTTCATAAGAGAATTCTCGTCATATCCAATTAGTTGAGTATAATTTTTTTTTGAAAAATTATGTATGTGTGCGTAGTGGTTTTTGAGTTACGGTTGTTGTGACGAGTTTGGGGATAACTCGTAACAATCCTTAGTTCTAACACATGGTTAGGATCAGGTGGTCGGGATTGGTTGTGTGCTCCTTCATAAGGTGTATTGTCATATAAGTGGATCAGCACCCATTGACAAAGTCCTTTTAGGCTCTGCTGAGTAAGTGGGTAAGACCCCATCGGCAGACCCACAAGAACTCTTGGCCATAGATCACATATCTCGCTAAAGTTTCTTGAGGTGATGCAGACTACTGGGCAAACACCCACCAAGTCTACCACCTATCAGGTAGGAACCAAGGTTTTATTTATACCTACAACATATGTTGTTTACCTGTCTATTCCATATAGTAGCTGTCTCTTACCCTCCACCGAAGGGTGCCAATCAGCTATGTATATATCTGACAGGTAAGTTGATTGTATGAAAATGATATTGTTATGTTACAATAAAGTTTCATACATACTTACCTGGCAGATATATACAATTAAAGGCCCACCCAGCCTCCCCGCAGGAGACAGGTGGAAGAGAGAAAATATGATAGAAACGGGGATGGTTCCTAGTCCTGCCACCCAGGGCAGGCCGGTAGATCACCTGACCTACCTGTAGCGAGTGGCGCGAAATTTGAATTTCTGTCGGGGACGACGGAGTCTTAGCTATGTATATATCTGCCAGGTAAGTATGTATGAAACTTTATTGTAACATAACAATATCATTTTTATTCAGGGTGTTACCAAGTAATTATTTAGCTGTAGGAATGCTATGCGCAGCAGACCAAATTTCAAATTTTCGCTAGTGTAGGTAACCAGTTACTGACCACTTCCAGTAAACGGGTATGATGACATCACACCTCTCAATTGGATTTCTGCAGGCTCCCAAGTAACGTCGGTAGTTCTGCGGACCTTCTTTGTCGTCATTTGGATGTTTTTTTTGGGCTTTATTGGATATTGATGACATACAATTTTGTTGTGGTTATTGATTTTTGTCAAAAATAGTTTAGTTTATTTTGTCTAATTTGCTGCCTTTTTTGCTGACTATGTCGAATACAACCGCATCTCGAGTTAGATTTTGAGCAGATGGCTACAAAAACTAGGTTAGTTTCTCGCTCCTCTTCACCCGATCCATCGAGCGTGGAGAAGGGGGCGAGGTACCCCGACATTCAATTGTACTCGGAGTCTTCCATTCGCGAGGGGTGGACTTGTCCCCCCCCCCCCCCCCCCCCACCCCCCCTGGGTGAGGGGGAACCCCTCCTACTAACCTGACTTTTGCCTCCTCAGGTGCGACTGCCGCGGGTGACGACCTCGGCCAGGTGTGGTCTCGTTGGGTCTCCAGGGGACACGGAGTGTTCAGGGGGCTGTTGCATCCCCTGGCGAGTGGCTCTGCTCCGGTCACGCACGGTCCAGTAACCACCATCACCACCACCGTGTCGACCCCAGGGTATGCCGCCCCTCCTCACCTGGTTTATACGCAGCATATTGCTACGGTGACCCCTTCAGCTGCAGTGCAGGCACCGTTCCCTAGCGTTCCAAGGAGGGTCGTAACACCGCCGCCCGGGTTCGCCGCTCTCGCCCCAGCCCCCGACTTCCAGTGCCCAAAGAGCTCACCCCTGGACCTGCCACCAGTACCCAGGAGGTTGCTGGCCGCTGCCCCGCCTCCTGTTGTTCCTGCTGTTCCTGCCGTGCCTGCCGTACCTGACGTTCCTGCCTTACCTGGACCAGCCCCTGCCGACGTCGTTCCTGCCCGTGGTGTTGCTGCTCCAGTCGCAGGTCCTGCCGGACAGGTGCAGCCGGGCCGTGTTGCTTCAGCAATTGCCCCGGCTCCGTCCTGGATGGAGGATCTGACAACTGTCCTGAAGAAGCTGACAAAGAAGAAGAGGAAGAGGAGGAAGGTGTCGTCGTCGTCTTCGTTGTCTGCTGCCTCCTCTTCCCCTTTGGCTTCCAAGGCTTCACGGCCGAGGAAGAAGAAGGCTGTCTCCTCCCCCCCTAAGAAGTCTCCTTCGGGAACTTCTAAGGGCCCGTCTCACTCCGGGGTGGGGGGGGGGGGGGGGTGTCCTGCGCTGGTCCTCCCGCTCCTTCGGGAGCAGGGCCCGTCTCTCCTTCCGCAAGGAAAAAAAAGTCGGGGACCAAAGGGGTACCGGCTAACACCGGTACCTCCTCACCTGGTGCTAGAGGCTCTGCCGCTGCATCAGGTTCCGTCTCGACCTCTCGTTTGCGAGAGGTATCGAGAGTGCGGTCGCCCGCGGGTGACCGTGCAGCCAAAGTCCAGGCTTCCGAGTTTGCTCGGCGCCAGGACCGAGGCACGGAGCGGAAGACAGGTGAGAGTCGCTCAGGTGACTCCCGCCAGGCCAGCGATCGCTCTCCTAGCGATACGCGGGCTCCCAGGGTTGATGCGAAGGTCCCAGACCGGCCGTGGTTTGAGACAAGGAAGAGGTCCCCTCGGTTGCCGGAACCAGCCGAGTGGCTCGGCGCGCTGCGAGGACAGGCCCTGCTTCCACCGCGACAGCAGACTCTGCAGGTCCCCTGACCGCCGCTCTCACCGGGACCAGCCGGGTAGGGGGACCAGCAGCAGCTCTTCTGACGCTCGGGACCGGAGCTGTTGTTTTCAGTCCAGCTGCTCTCCCCTGGAGAGCCGCGCATCCAGGCCTGCGGCTCGACAATGGCGATTGCCTGCAGCCCCCCAAGCACACCGGTTCTGCCGGTGAGCGAGGGGGGAGCGTCAGGTCTTCCTCTCCGATCTCTTCAACTTCCCCGGGCTACGCCGGGAAGAGCGAGGTGATCCAGAGTGACCGTAAGAAGCTCCTCACAGTCCCATCACGACGCCCTACGAGCCTGGCACGGTCTTAGGACCGACCAGGTCGTACACGCAAGTGGCAGGAGGAGACCAGGAGGGGTCTGTTGCAGTTCCTCCTTTGGAAGGAGGAGGGTCTCGGGAGGCGCTCTTGTTGGAGGGACTTGACGGTCCTACTCCACAAGACGCGGTCACTCCCGAGATCCAGAGGTCGTTTGCAGAGGTTATTGCGCTGATTCGTCAGCACAGTGACCTCGGGGAAGGATCACCGCTCCCACCTTCTGAGCCTACCTCCAGGCTCGAGTCGTTCTGGGGTCCTAAGAAGGAACCCAAGACGACGGTGGCTCTGCCACGATCGGCTCTGGCTGACTCAGTGCTGGGCCAGGTGGACTCTCTTGTCTCCGGACAGGAGGGTTCGCTATGGTCTGGCAAGTCTTTCAAGCAAATTCCCCCGCCTCTACTGCGACAGAGGAGATTCTACGTGCCATCGGAGGACCCTTTGCCGCCCAAACAGGTTAACCCGGAACTAACTAGGCTAACTCCAAGGGTGTCTCTGCAGCAGCTCCTGTCAGAGAACTTATGGTTCTCGCAGCAAGAGACACTCGCCTTGCAATCAACTGCCATGGTGGCATTCCAAGCAGTCTCCTGGTTAGACCTGTGGTCCCTCACGGTGTCTAAGGTTGCGGCCACTTCGGGAAATATCACTCCTGAAGGTGACCTGGCTTTCGGGAGACTGTGCCAGTCTGGAGGTAGAGCCATCTCCTACCTAGCCCACCAGACGGCAAACCTGTGGGCCAACCTGGTTCTTCGGCGTAGGGCGGCTGGGCGTGAGGCGGCTCTGGGTCTTCGCAACGGACCGGTGTGGAGTTCCTCCTCTCTCTTCCCCGGAGAGATGGTGGACGCTGTGGTGGAGCGACGGCGCACTGGTGACAGTGACCGTCTAGTACACCAGGCAGTCTCGAAGGCGTCTGGGCAGCCTCGAGCTACTGCAGCCAAGCCCAAGAGCTTGGTTAGTGCTTCCTCTGCGGCCAAGATGATCGCATCGTTTAGGCCCAGGGTTAAGACTCTGCCTCCGACTTCTTCTAGGAGAGACCGTAACCAGCCCTCCTTCTCACGAGGGGGAGCTGGGAAGAAGAAGCCGAAGAGAGGTGGGAAACGCTAGGGACGGCGTTCCCCCTCACCTGCTGCCGGAAGTGGAGGGGTGCCTGGCGAGCCATTGGGCAACATGGCAGCGCTTTGGTGCGGAGACCTGGATAGTAGATGTCTTTCGGGAGGGGTATCTACTACCCTTCGAGACGCGGCCACCCCTCACCTCCAACCTGGTCCACCTTCAGACCTATGTACCCGGAACATCCAAGGACGTAGCACTTCGGCAGGAGGTCCAAGCCATGCTGAGCAAAGGAGCTGTGGAGATCGTCAGGGATTGGTCACCGGGCTTTTACAGCCGTCTTTTCCTGGTGGAGAAGTCTTCGGGGGGCTGGCGCCCGGTGATAGATCTCTCTCCTCTGAACCGATTCATTTGCCAGTCTCGGTTCACGATGGAGACGGCACGCTCTGTGCTCGACTCCATCAGGGAGAACGACTTCATGCTTTCGGTGGACTTGAAGGACGCGTATTTCCAGATACCCGTTCATCAGTCCTCCAGGAAGTACTTCCGCTTCATCCTCGATGGAACGGTGTACCAACTCAGGGCACTTAGCTTCGGTCTCTCAACCGGCCCACAGGTGTTCACGCGAGTGTTCACTCTGGTGTCTGCTTGGGCCCACTCATCAGGGATACGTCTTTTGAGGTATCTCGACGACTGGTTAGTCCTGGCGAGCTCCCGCTCACAATTGCTACGGGACAGGGATCGACTCCTCGAGTTCTGCCGCAATCTGGGTATCTGGGTGAACTTCGAGAAGTCATATCTCGAGCCCAAGCAGAGGATGAAGTACCTGGGTATGTTGATCGATACGGTAGCAGGACGAGTCTTCCCCGCAGACTCGCGGATCAGCATATTGTTCCGATACGTAATACAAACCATCGGTCCTTTAACAATAGGAAGTAGCTAGCGGCAGCTGGAACGGTCGTAAGCTTCGAACAAGGGGAAGGGGAGAACGGTAGTTAACTGCTTGTCCGAAAGTCGCGCGCCGCGCGACTGGGAGGTAAACAAATCACTTTTGCTTTCGGCCGCGGGTGTGAAGGACTGTTTCGTCATCGCTCTCTGCCGCTTCATCGTCGTATGCTTTGTTTATATTGTGTTTTCTACTAATGGTTTTGTTTGACTTGAAAATGAAACTGTAAGTACACTGTTTTCATTTTCATTACTTAATTATGAACCAACATGGAGTTATCGCCGTAGATGCGGCGATTTCCTCTCTTTTCATGAATTGAACCCTTGAATTATGTCTCGGTGCCGAGGGCGGGCGCGCTCGCGCCGAGTCATGTATTTTGGGCGAAAGTGTGTAATTGAAAAATGTAAGTACTCTTTTCATTATATTTTTGCCCTGTGCGTTCGTTACCGAGAGTGTGATTGCGCTCGGCACGAGCCTTTTAATTTTGTATAATAGAATGCAATGAAAGTGGATTCGCAATTGCAATATTCTTTTCATTTTCATTTATTTATTTGCATGAAATTTAATTTGGATCAATTTTCGTTCTTACCCGGGAATTGATCCTTACAATTTTTTTATGTGAAAATGAAATCGCAAGTGCAGTATTCTGTTTCATTTTCATATATATTTTATGATAGCATCATATTATTGGATCAAGTTTCCGTTCTTACCCGGGAATTGATCTTTTCCCCTTTAAGTTCTATGAAGTGAATTGCAAGGGCAGTATTCTGTTTCATTTTCATATTACTTTTCACTGTTGTTCGGGGGTAGGGAAGCGAAGGTCTGCCAGGAAGTCGTCGGAAAGCTCTCCCGCGACTCCCTTGGTATCCGATTCTTCGTCTTCCTTCCTGCCCCCCGCTCAGCTTCTTCGTTGTATTTTGTATTTGGGGTCTTCCTTGCGTTCGGTGTGGGGCATGTCTTCCCCCCGTGCGTGAGGGAACCCCTCTTACTAATCTATCTATGTTACCGCAGGTGCTACATCCGTGGGAGACGACCTTGGACAGGTATGGACCACCGCGGAGGCAGGGCGTGCCTAGCATCCACGGGCTGCTGCAGCGTCTAGCGAGGTCTGGGGCGGTCTCCACTACTACCACGGCCGCTTATGCTGCTCCCCCCCCCCTCCTGGTCTACACTCCCCATGCTGTGTCGATGACGCCGTCTGCCGCTACCGAGGTGGGGTTGCCGCCGCCGCCTGTTTTCTTCGTGTTGCCTGCCCCAGACTTCCGCTGTTCCAGCAGCTCGCCCCTGGACGGCCGCCAGGACCCAGGTTCCGCTGGCTGCCGATGATTCTACGAGGCGATCGCTGGGCCTGCCGTACCTGCCGCTGATGTGATTCCCGCTGTTGGCTTGGCTGTCCCTTCTGGGTCTACCGCTGCCGCTGTTCCTGCCGCTCCTGAGCTGGTTGCTGTTCCTGTCGCTCCTGGTTCCTGTGCCTGTCCATGCGGGTCCTGCCCACGGTGTGTCTTCCCCAGTCCCAGGTCCTTCCGGACAGGTGCAGTCGGGCCGTGTTGCTTCGGCAATAGCCCCGGCTCCGGCCTGGATGGAGGACCTGACGACTGGTCCTGCGTGAGCTGACGAGGAAGAGGAGAAGAGGAAGCTGTCATCTTCGTCTTCATCGTCTGCTGCTGCCTCTTCCCCTTCGACTTCTAAGGCCCATAAGCCGAAGAAAGAAGAAGGCTGCCTCCCCCCTAAGAAGTCTCCTTCGGGAACTTCTAAGGGCCCGTCCCAACCCCGGTGGGACGGGGGGTCCTTCTGCTGGTCCTCCTGCTCCTTCGGGAGCGGGCCGTCTCCCCTTCCGTAAGGAAGAGATAGACGGGGACCAGAGGAGTATCGGTTAGCTCTGGTACTTCCTCGCCTGGTGCTAGCGGCGATGCCGCTACGCCAGGTTCCGGCTCGGTCTCTCGTTCGCGAGAGATCCCGAGTGTACGTTCTCCCTCGGGAGACCGTGCAGCCAAGTTTCGGCGCCAGAGTTCGCTCGGCGCCAAGACGCGGCACGGAGCAGAAGGCTGGTGAGAGACGCTCAGGTGACTCTTGCCAGGCCAGCGGCCGCTCTTGCAGCGACCAGCTGGTAACCGGGGTTTTCCCCCCTAAGAAGGCTCCTTCGGGACCTTCTAAGGGCCCGTCTCGCTCCGGCGATTCGGGGAGCTCTTCTGCTGGTCCTCCTGCTCCCTCGGGAACAGGGCCCGTCTTTTCTTCTACAAGGAGAAGAAGACGGGGACCAGAGGAGTACCAGCTTCGGCTGGCACTTCCTCGCCTGGTTCTAGCGGTTCTGCCGCTAAACCAGGATCCGCCTCGGCTTCTCGTTAGCGAGAAGTACCGAGTGGACGGTCTCCCGCGGGAGACCGTCCAGCCAAAGTCTTGACACTCGAGCTCGCTCGCCGCCAAGACCGAAGCGCGGAGCAGAAGACTGGCGAGTGTCGTGCAGACGACTCTCGCTAGGCCAGTGGACGCTCTCGCAGCGACCAGCTGGCTGCTCGGGTTGACGTGACGGTCGCTGACCAGCCACGGGTTGAGGCGAGGAAGGGGTCCCCGCGGTCGTTGGTACCAGCGGCTCGACGCGCCGAGAGGACGCTCGCCGGTCTCACCGCGACAACGAGCCTAGCAGGTCACCTGACGCCGCTCCCATCGGGACCGGGCGGAGACGGTAACCAGCAACAGCTCGCCTGACGCTAGAGATCAGCGTCAACGTTCTCAGCCGAGCCTCTCGCCCCAGGCGAGCGGCAAGGCTAGGCCTGCTGCTTGATCGCCACTGCGGGTGGACGATCAGCAGCAGCCCTCCAAGCACGCTGGTCCTGCCAGCGAGCTAGGGGGGAGCGTCAGGTCTGCCTCTCCTGTACCTTCAACCTCCTCGGGCTACACCGGGAGGAGCGAGGTACCTATGAGTGATCGCGAGAGGTGCGCCGCTCGCGATCCCGCTATGACGCCGTATGGACCAGGCACTGTTCTAGGACCGACCAGGACATACGCGCAAGTAGCTGGAGGCGACCGTCAGGGGTCTGCCGCTGTTCCTCCTTCTGAAGGAGGAGTATCGCGGGATCTGTTCTTGTTGGAGGGACTGGACGGTCCTACTCCGCAAGACACGGTTTACTCCCGAGATACAGAGGAATTTGCAGAAGTCATTAAGCTGATTCGTCAGCATAATGACCTTGCGGAAGGATTGACGCTCCCACCAGCAGCCCACGTCTCTGCTCGAGTCGTTTTGGGGCCCGAGAGGGAACCCAAACCGACGGTGGGTCTGCCGCGATCGGAACTTGCCGATTCTGTCTCGAACCAGAGTCTCTCGTCTCCGGACAAGAAGGCTCTCTCAGTTCTGGCCGGTCGATCAAGCTACTTCCACCTCCTCTACTGTGACAGCGGCGTTTCTACGTGTCTTCGGACACCGTATTTGAATACTCCCTTCGGTCCTCCTGAGAGGTTTCGACCTCGACGAGGACTGGAATGAGTCGGAGGACGGTATCGGCTCTCTCCTGTCAGGTGTCGATCAGCCCCACCCAGACGACGTTCACAGTGGCGGCAGACCCTTACCTACAGTGAGAGTTCGTAACCCTCCGCGGAAAACGTTTTTTCTCCTGACGATACGTTTTCCCAGACTCTGAGAGGCCATCGCCGCAAGGCGATGGCTGTTCCTACTCTTCTCCAACTGCTAGTTCCACTGGGAAGGCGAGCGAGTATCCAATTCCTCCCCCATTCCCTCTCTCCTTACGGTTACGAGGGAAAGGGGAGGGATCCTACAGAGATTTCTCTGTAAGGAGGGAAATCAGGATCCCACGTTGGGGACTGCGCTACCGGGGGGACCTTCGGTCCTCAACTGACGTAAGCCCCGGTCGTTGAGGAGGAATCCTGCCCCATTCTCGATTTCTACGGGAATCGAAGAGGACCACCAGCCGATATCGTTTGACGAATTCGGTGGGGGTTTCGCAGACTGCTTAGAATTCTACGGAATTTCTAACGCATTCAGTGTTCGAGTTTTACGATCTCCAAACACTTACGCGAGACCACGGTCCAAAGTGAGCGAGACGAGAATCCCTGATATACACGATAATCGGGAACCTCGCCTATGCTCGAATTCCTGGAATTTCTAGCATTGGGAAGAAGACTGCTGCTGAAGAAACTATCTCACAGTAGGCGACCAACCTGGACTAGAGAAGATCGGACGGGAATATCCAGTTTGGCTTGAACTATTGTCTTAGTATTCTGTTCACCATTGAAGCTTTCCTTCGAGGAAGACTTCTCCTTCACTCTCGTTTGATAGAGATCGAAGGTGGTCGATCTCAATCCTTATTTTGTTTTCTTGAAGGAAAGAATTTAGGATGGAGATCGTTGTTCAGAATCCTACAAATATACTACGTATATTAACCTCGCGACATGATTCTACTAAGCAGTTGAATTGTCCGAGGGGTAGGCGCATATCCTAGTTAATCTACGGATTGCGACTTATAAGAGAAGTATTCTAATTGAACTGCAACTCGGGGTTGCCTGCAACCTCCCAGGAGTTTTCAGTTTCAATTTTATATACTTATGGTTTTGTCACGACAACACCATTTCAACTTTATATTTACCGAAATTCGTTTCGCCTAAATATAATTGCTCGAGCATATCTTTTATGCTCGGTAGTTCTAGCCGAACGCATTCCTTCGTGGAATAATGGATTACCTGGCAACTCAGGATGACGAGTCAGCGAGAGCTCAGGCTCAACTACTGCGTATTGAACTGCCTGATAGCAGCTCAGTATCAGCTGGGCCTCCGATATGCACGGTCATGTATGTCTCTCTCTGCCCTGCTTTGATTGACTACCGAACCGTATCTCTGCCCAACAATCATGGACTTAGGTCTCTGATTAACGGGGATTCTCGCAATAATGAAGGACCATCTACTGCTGTGACGCTAGATTCCATCGCCTTCGACATTGCGAGAATTTTCAACAGAGATATCTCTTGGACTCTTTCATCTTTCTGTTTACCGCACGGTAACAGAAGTATGTACAAGTCTCCCGCTGCATCGCACTGCGATAATGCGAATGATTTTGCAGACATCTGAGTTTGTCTTCAAAATATCTCTTATTCGTAGGTGTACAATTGTTCATTGTTCAACCGAATTACGAGATGTGTCAGAAGACATCGCCTACTCTCCGACCTGACAGCTCTACTTCCAAATGTTCAGCCCATGAGAAGCAGTTCTTCAGGCGGCTTTCCCCTGTGTTTTCATTACTGAAGAACGCCCCGCTTTCATTGCAACTACGACTTCTCACCGGACAGCAATGAAATAGCGGTTAGCGTTTTCAGTCATTTGTAAGCACAGGTTATGAATCTTGAGAATCCTTCTCTCGATTCATCTGTGAAGACGTAGGTTGCATTCAATATCTACCTTCGTCTTCAACGGTACATAGTGTTGTTTCTCCTTAGCTGAGATTCAACAACCATGAGATGTTTTACCTTCAGGGACCTCGGTCTCTAGAAGGCAATTGACTTTCGCCTGTTGGGCACATGCCTTAAGAGAATCATCACCTCGCTGTCCGGCATTGGTGACAAACAAATACATTATTTGTTTGGTCTCTCGGCATAACCCTTTAAAAGGCGAAGGTCACGTGACTTACTCGGATGCTTTGACAACTTGCCTCCTACCGAACGCAGTCAGTCGGCAGCTGTCAGAGCGGCCGAGTCAGTTACGAACTACGCTGTTGACTTAGTTCGGTTGTTACAGAGCAATCATTACTTCGTTTTAATAGCTTGTCACAGTACCCATACCATTGACACCCACCATGGAGTGTCGGTGTCCTATCCACTACCGAGAACTTCGCTGCATGGGGATAGGAGGATGCGAGAGACTTCGTGGCAAACGGACAGACCAGTATGGGTACTGGACATCACCGAAGTAGAGAAGAGGGATAGGTCATGCGACTATTTCCTTCTTTTCCTCTGAGGAACTGCATGACTTCTCCTGCGAAGTCAAGCATCCAGGGGATGGGGATCCGTGACGCTCGATTTCGTACCGAACTTCGTAGCGAAGACTCAGAACCCTTCGGTCCCTGACGATTGGTTCGAGTCGTTCACAATCCCCTCCCTAATGGACTTCACCGCCTTCGATGCGAAGGAGATGCTGCCTTGTCCGCAAGAACTTCTCCGTGGCGCAGGTACTGAAGGCAGGGGTCTGGTCAACCAGACCACATGCCCTTCCTTCTACCTTCGGATATTGCCCACAGGTCCTTGGATCTTTTTCCTTGGGACCCGTGGTGGCTGCTCAACACGTTGTGTAGCGAACCCAGACCCTCGCAGGCTGAACAGCATCGAGTCCTGGTGTGACATAAGAATGGATGAGTGAATGAGTGTGTGACTGGCTCCTCTTCCCATCTTTTTTCTTCCCCTCTACCTGTGGTTAGAGGGACACGGTCGTCACCCTGCTGGATAAGGACAGATGCAGGTGAGCTACTCAACAGAGCCCCATCCTATCCCTTTCACTAGGGATAGGAGCGTATATCCACCACTTCCTCCAACAAGGGGGAGGAAGTGGATGCCATCTTGAGACAACCCATACTTTATGTTGCCTCTTGCAAACAGGAACAAGTTCTTGCTTGCTGGTACAAAGAGATACGCTTGCCTCTCTCTTAGTACTCGGCCCAGAGGTCTGACCATTGATCCTGCGGTGCACACCCCGATCAATCGGACAGAGGCTTGGATCCCTCCCTCGCTCTTACGACCAGGGAGGCATTCCAGGGATGGACGAACACCAGTCTGTTCATCAAAAGACTCAGATTCCTCCCACCAAGAAGTGAGTCTTCCTATTGTTAAAGGACCGATGGTTTGTATTACGTATCGGAACAAATGACAATTTGTCGAAAATTGCATTGTTTTTCCTAAACTCTACAAACCTGAGGTCCTTTACATATAAGTCCCTCCTCATGCCACCCCTCACTCTGCGTATTTTGCATGGGCCAAAAGCAAAAGTGATTTGTTCCGCGCGACTGTCGGACAAGCAGTTAACTACCGTTCTCCCCTTGTTCGAAGCTTACGACCGTTCCAGCTGCCGCTAGCTACTTCCTATTGTTAAAGGACCTCAGGTTTGTATAGTTAGGAAAAATGCAATTTTCGACAAATTGTCATTTCAGGGAGGCAGCCTACCAGTTCCTGTCTTGGCTGGAACAGCCAGCTCAGCAGTGGCAAGTCGGGATTGCCCACCTGTCGTCACTCGAGAAGTTAGTCCCTCACGGGCGTCTTCACCTGGTGGTCTCTTCAGTGGAGACTAAAGGAGAGTTGGTCACAGGCAAGAGACCCACTGTACAGTAGTACCTCAAGATACGAAAGGCTCTACTTACGAAAAACTCGAGATACGAAAGCCAATGCGAAAAATTTTACTGCTCGACATACGAAAAGTTTTCAAGATAGAAAGGTTGGTTTTTTGCTGTAAAGTCCCAAGAGCGCGCCCGGACCACCGAGAACAATTTTAAAACTCTCGCGCCGCCAACTGAGTAAACTCGCCACCATCCTCCCGCTCTCCCATTGGTTCCTGATGCTAGTCACCCCATAAGGTCTTGCTCTCCTATTGGTCAGCATCTACCCCTTGTGCTTTAAGTATTCTATTGGTAAAAGGATGCTGTAAATTGAAAAACTTATTCATGCAATACATTTAATAAAAAAAACATTAGGTAAAGATAGAGTAAAGAATAGAAATGAATGGTTATTATACTGTTTGGTAGTTTCAGTAGTTGAAGAGAGATAATGAAAATTTATGGCTTACTGTGTAAAGTGATTGCTTGTCGATCGTTCGATACTCGTAAGTGCTGGATGTAAACAGACGTTTGGAAGCTTTTTTGTTTGTTTGTTTATTATAGTTAATGGTTACTTGATAATTATTTGAAATGAGTACATGCAATACATTTAATAAAAAATTGTGAATTAGATATCATAAACTATAAAATAAATCAGACTGCCAACAAATACGTATTTTTTAGAATTCTTCTTCTCTTTTATTATTACGTTACGTATACGTATGTTTCATTATAGCTGTCAGTAACTCGGTATCTCCATTAGGTAAAGATAGAATAAAGAATAGAAATGAATGGTTATTATACTGTTTGGTAGTTTCATTAGTTGAAGAGAGATACTAATGACAATTTATGGCTTACTGTGTGCTAGGAAAAATGATTGCTTGGCGCTCGTTCGATACTCGTAAGATGGGTAAGAGCTGAATGTAAACAATCGATTGGAAGGTTTGTTTTTTGTTTGTTTGTGTATTATAGTTAATGATTAATTAATAATTATTTGAAATGAGTACATACTGATTATTTATACATATTATTGGCATATTCTAAGCTTTTAGCTCAGGTTTAGATGTCAGAATCATAGACTAGGCTACAGTAGCAACCGCTAACATAGGCTAGGCTTATTGCTAAGGGACATATGCTAAAGTCCTAATATATGCAGTAAAAATGGGATTGAACATTACATGCAGTTGAATATTACTAAAGTATTTACAGTATTTTGCCTTTTTGGAGTCATATTTCTTCCGTCGGATCGGCGTTGTAACCCTAGAACATGTGTTTTAGGCCTGGAAATATAATTTACTGGGGTGTTTTTGGAGGGCTTGGAACGGATTAGCCATTTTACATGTAAAATGTGTTCCGAGATACGAAAAACTCATAATACGAAGGCCGCCTCGGAACGGATTAATTTCGTATCTCGAGGTACCACTGTACTTCCCCGTGTCCCTCACGGAGGAGGTGAGGCAGGACCTAGCCTGGTGGCTGGACGACAGGAACCTCGTAAGAGGAGTGCCTCTCCACACTCCCCCCCGGAGATGTTGCTGTTTTCAGATGCGTCAACCGAGGGATGGGGCGCACACCTGGAGGAGTTGCTGGCTGCAGGAGTGTGGGATCATCATGACATGCACCTTCACATCAACATCCTGGAGGTCAGGGCAGCGTTCCTCGCTCTCCAAGAGTTCCAGGACCGCCTGATGGGACACTCGGTGGTGTTGATGTGCGACACCACCACGGTAGTGGCATATGTCAACAAACAGGGGGGCCTTGTATCCCTCCCGTTGCACCAGTTGACGTTGCAGGTGCACAGATGGGCTGTGGCTCACTCGGTAGAGCTGTCAGCCTGCTACATTCCAGGCAAGAGGAATGTAGTAGCAGACGAGCTCAGCCGTCGGGATCAGGTGATAGGGACTGAATGGTCCCTACACCAGGACGTGGCGGAAAGGCTCTTCAACCTGTGGGGGCGTCCAGTCGTGGATCTGTTCGCCACCCGGCAGAACAGGAAACTTCAGGTTTTCTTCTCAGCTGTGCCGGACCCATGGGCAGCTGCAGAGGACGCTCTTCAACACCCGTGGGACAACCTCTTCATTTACGCCTTTCCCCCGTTCTGTCTGATTCGCAAGGTGATCAGCCGAGTGCTGGTCACCCCGAATCTCCGGATGATCCTGGTGGCCCTGAGGCCATTTGGTATCCAGACCTGCTGGCTCTTCTTGCAGGGGCATCGAGAGAGAATCCCCCTCGGCACAACCTACTCGTCCAGCCACACGTGGAACGGTACCACCAGTCAGTCCAGTCCCTTCATCTTCACGGCTGACTGTTTTCCACCATCTCTTGCGAGCGAGAGGCTTTTCTCGCTGAGCAGCAACAGAGATGGCTGTGTACCAGGGAAAGTGGGCCGTTTTCTGTGGTTGGTGTCGTAGACAGGGTCTATCTCCTCTCAGAGCCACTCTTCAGCAGGTAGCGGATTTCCTCGTCTTCGCTGAGAGAAGCTCCTCTCCGTCCCCACAGTCAAAGAATACAGGGCCCCCCTGGCCCTAGTCCTGAAACTGAGGGGAGTGGATATCTCGAACTCGTTCGAGATATCCCTGCTAATGAGGAGCTTCGAGAGGTCTTGCCCACCCAGGGAACTCGGGCCCCCTGAGTGGGATGTGACTCTCGTCCTTAGGAGTTTGACTCGAAGACCCTTCGAACCACTCCGAGAGTCGTCAGACAGGGATCTGACCCTCAAGACCCTCTTCTTGCTGGCCGCTGGCATCGGCGAAGAGAGTAGGGGAACTTCATGGCTTATCCTTCGACGTCAAGCATACCAGGGGATGGGGATCTGTGACGCTCTGTTTCGTCCCTAGCTTTGTAGCGAAGACTCAGAATCCTTTGGTCCCTGACGACCGGTTCGAGTAATTCATGATCCCCTTCCTACTGGACTTCACCAACAACAATGCGGATGAGATGCTACTTTGTTCTGTGAGGGCGCTACGGCGCTATCTGAAGAGAACTCGGCACCTCAGGCCTGAATGTCGACACCTCTTCGTTAGCACCGGGGTTACAAAGAAAGAAGTGTCCAAGAACAATTTTCTTTCTGGCTGCGTGAGGTGATCAGGAGGGCGTACGAGGCTGATGGTAGCGACGACATCCGTACCCTTCGTCTGAGAGCCCACGAAGTCAGAGCTATTGGTACTTCCCTTGCGTTCCGCAAGAACTTCTCCGTGGCGCAGGTCCTGAAGGCGGGGGTCTGGACCAACCAGACCACCTTCACCTCCTTCTACCTTCGGGATATAGCCCACAGGTCCTTGGACACTTTTTCCTTGGGACCCGTGGTGGCTGCTCAACAAGTTGTGTAGCTTACCCAGCACCCGAGCGGACAGAACAGCATCGCATCCTTGTGTGACTGCATGAATGGATGAGTGAATGAGAGTGTGACTGGCTTCTCTTCCCCATCTTTTTCTCTCTCTCTACCTGTGGGCAGAGGGATGCAGTTGTCACTACGCTAGAACAGGAGACCGATGTAGGTGAGCTACTCAACCGAGCCCCATCATTAGGGATAGGAGCAATTATCCACCACTTTCCCCAACAAGTGGGGGAAGTGGAAGCCAACAAGAGACAAACCCATGACTTCATATTGCCTCTTGCAATAGGAACAAGTTCTTGCTTGCTAGTTTTAAGAGGTACGTTGGCCTCCCTCTTATTACTTGGGTCCAGAGGTCTGACCATTGATCCTGCGGTACATACCCCGATCATTGGGCAGAGGCTAGGATCCCTCCCTCTGCTCTTACAACCAGGGAGGGAACCAGGTTGGACGAACACCAGTCTGTTCATTGACTCAGATTCCTCCCACCAAGAAGTGTCTTCCTATTGTTAAAGGACCGATGGTTTGTATTCGTATCGGAACAAATAACAATTTGTCGAAAATTGTATTTTTCCTAACTATACAAACCTGAGGTCCTTTAACAATAGGAATGTAACTTGCGGCAGCTGGAACCGGTCGTAAGCTTCGAACAAGGAGTTTGAAGCGAGTTCGGTAGTTAACTGCTTGTCCGACAGTCAGCACACCGCACGACTGGGAGGTGAAGATTCACTTTGCTTTAGGCCCAGGAAAAACACAGAGTGAGGGGTGGCATGAGGTGGGACTATGTGTAAAGGACCTCAGGTTTGTATAGTTAGGAAAAATACAATTTTCGACAAATTGTTATTTCACGTAACAAAGGAAAGTGTTGCAAGATAGGAAGAGAAAGGCAGCCCTTAGAGCTGATAGTAAGGCTAGTGTACTGTAGCTCCTTCACCTTCCCCTGTGTTGGCGGAGCCCTCTACTCCTGCTTCTTCTATTCCTGGAAATCTCTCTCCTATTGTCAGTCGTCCGACCCCTTCACTTCCTACTCCTTTGCCAGCTTCCCATATTGTGCTTTCTGATACAATTTCCAGCCTCAGATTAAGGTTTGAGAGGAAGTTAGAGTATTTGGCCAGTACGTACTGTGGTGGAGTTATGTGCTTCCATGCAATCGTTCATGGAGAAAAGTGAGGTAAAAGTGCCCAGTGACAGTGCAGTGCAATCAGAGGGAGTGGCTGTCCACACCTCCAGTTCTCCTAAACAAAGGTCACTGTCCCGCTACCCTGCCTCAGGGAGAAGACATACCAGAGGTCCAAGGGAGAAGGGTGGGTTTTGCTCATGGGGAGTCGCTTCCTCCGTCGATCCTGAAGTGTCATATCAGGCATTGACTGAGAGGCATTGGAAAGGCATCTTGTTTAGTGCGTCGTTATTGTCGGACTCCAGTGGTTCATCTCCTACGGGTTCATGTTGCTGGCATAGTTCCATGGCCTCTCACCCTCTTAGGAGGTCATCGCCGGTAGTTGACAAGTCCCCTATCCCTGTCATGAGATCTAGGGATACAGTTTCCAGTCCCTGCCCGTCTTGTAGTCATACTGTTTCGACTCATGACTGCTACACTTTGACTCATGACTCAGCGGACTCAACTGAGGAACAACAGGTGTTGGTGCCGACTAAATGGACAATTCCCTCTCAATCAACTCGACAGACTTAAACTACAAGTCCGAAGCCTGCTTCTACGTCACAACATAAGTCTTCTCATCTGTTCGCTCGGGTCAGTCCCAGCAGGAGGATCCTGCTTTGGCTCCTTTTCAACAGCACTCTGAAGAGTTGTCCTTCTTTAAGGGTAAGACGTTGCCATCGAAGAAGGAAGAACCCACCCTGTCTCCTGTGTCTTTAGAGGAGGAAGAGCAAGAGCAGGAGTTAGAGCAGGACTCGGCTCAACCTCTCACAGCATACACTTCTTTAATAAGGTTTCTTTTTAAATATTTTCCAGATCGTTTCACTCCTGCCACTCCTAGTTTGCCTCCTTCGATCTTCCTTTTGAAGAAAAAGAAAAACCATATCTCCTTCCTGAGTTAATCCTCTCCTCTGCAGCTAGGAAGGCTCTTTGCTTTGTAGATGAGTGGCTGTCTGTTAAGAGAACAAGGCAGTTGCAATATTTAATATCTTTGTAAGGGATGCATAGTCAGGAATAGTGGAAGGGTATGTTGTATCTATGAAACTAGTTTAAAAAGCCTAACAGTATTGGGCACATGAAATTATGTAGCCTTGGCTGTATATGTTTTGCTGTTTTTGAATTTCAAGGAAGGGTAAAAGGTTGATGGTATAGAGTCATATATTTGAAATTATACTATTTAAGACTGTGAAAGAAGAATTTCATCAATTGTTGGAGAAAACCAGGGTAATTCATGATGAAAACTGTATTTTAGTTTTCTTTTCTACAGAAATATTTGAACATTGTTGATTTATTTGTATTGTTGAAAAATAAAATTATATTCTATTCTGAACTTTTTATTTTTATTTTACAGGCCCCTCTTCTTTATTGCGTGATGGTCGTAATGTGGTATCTTCGTTATGAGTATAGCCATCTTTTCAATACTATGTCCACTGTCATCCTTCTCTTCTTGACAGCACTCCTTCTCATTTCCACTTACCTTCTTTACATCACTCAAAATGTGCCTGGAAGTGATAGCGCAGCACAAATCTCATCACATCATCAACTTGAAACAGACAGCTTATTATAGTAGAAACTGGGGATGTTGAGATCTCTTATTTTGTTTTTTTTTTGAATTTTTTTATATTTAAATTTTAGTAATGGGTTGTGAAAAAGAGCTGGTTGAGTTTTGGCCGAAAGAGTTGAGTTTGGGGATACTTTTGAGAATGCATTATACTGAAAGTATAAAGAAATTTGAAAAGTGAAAAATGTGCCTCCATATATAATATATATATATATATATATATATATATATATATATATATATATATATATATATATATATATATATATATATATATATATATATATATATATATATATATATATATATATATATATATATATATATATATATATATATATATATATATATATATATATATATGTATATATATATATATATATATATATATATATTATATATATATATATATATATATATATATATATATATATATATATATATATATTATATATATATATATATATATATATATATATGTTATATATATATATAATATATATATATATATATATATATATATATATATATATATATATATATATATATATATATATATATATATATATATATATATATATATATATATATATATATATGATATATATGTATTATATATATATATATATTTATATATATATATATATATATATATATATATATATATATATATATATATATATATATATTATATATTATATTATATATATACAAAAGATCATTTCAGTCTTGTAACAATTATGGCTGGGTGGGATAAGGAAAGGTGAGAATCACAGGTTTCTGAAATATTATTATTATTATTATTATATTTCTTCAAGATGAATCATTTCTTCCTGTGATATAAATATAAATTTTTATCAGATTATAATGTATTTAAGTGTTAGTGTCACGTGTATCATAAACTTAATGTTAAGATGTTTTCCTTTATAATACTGTATGTATATGAAAATAAGTCAAAACTTTCTGGTGTGAGATATACTGTATAAATACATATATCAGTGATCTTGTAAATAAGTTATGGGAAAAACTAGTTTTAGTGCATCATTTAAAGAAATGAATATGCTGAGATTGGCAAACTTTAATGCATTTGGTTAAGGAACCGAGAGTCGCACAAGACATAATTTACATAGTGTGTGATTTAAATAAATGACAATAAATTGTAATATATTGTCTTCTAAGCATCATGTTTATTTAAAAATTTACTGTTGAAGATTTCAACTCTGCCTAACCACAAATAGCATTGCTTGAGATTTATTTTTTCCTCTAGTTTGTAAATGGTGCTCTTTTTGAAGCTAAAATTTTAATACAGTACTGTATTAAATGCTGTGCAATTAGCTTTATGCAAAAAAAACCTGTAAAAATGCTGCTTAATGTATGAAAATCTGACAAATTGACTGACAGAAAGGTATTATGCACTGAAGTAAGTGCACTAATGGCCTCTCTTTTACATGGTAAATTACTGCATGTTCACAGGTGAATAGTAACTCTGATGAAAATATTACAGAATTCCCAGTTTTCTTGGCTACAAGAAAAAAATAAGCAAAAGAACCAAACTGAAATTTGGCATTGCAGACTTAACAAGAATAATCAGGGAATTTTCATTTACAAATATGTTTGACATAATTTCACATTCACAGTTTGTTCATGTTTGGACATATATTTTGAATATGCAGTTTATTTCAGACTTTAATAATAAAGAGATGTCAATCTTAGTTGTGGCAAAAAAAATCTAAATCATTGAAAAGTTCTAGTACTTAGAAGGATGGAAATTACATTACAAAATAAGACTGATGATTAGGACTTGGTCGCAGGTTATACTCTACTTTCACAAAGAAGACAACCATTTTTGTAATCATTGTAATTATATAAGCCTTATGTTTGTGTAATGTTTTGAAATGATTAGTGACAAGCCTTATTAATAACACTGCTGGAAGTGAAAACAGAAAACATATGCATAGTTTTTCTCCATTTGAAGTGGGCCTTTTTTTCAATATTGAATGGATATGTTGATTGTAGCTGAACCTATAAGGGTACAATTTATTATTGACATTAAAAATTACTAGCAAATAAAATTGTATCTTGTATGAGCTTTTTTTTCATGCATTTTGATTGAACATTATGTTTGAAGACAAGTAAAACAAGTTTTCATTTTGAAACCTATTGAACTGTATAGGATAATGTGTCTTCTTTTGTGAGTTTTATTTAGGAGAAGCTGCCTTTATAACCACTTGTTTTTTGATGTTGTTACCTACCTCAGCTCCTTCTGGTGGACAGGCTTAAATATTAGTCATCCCTAGTACACCATAGATTATTCTATGCAGGGGATATTCAGTTGTTAACCATTGAAAAGAAAATAATCTTTTTTGCTTTTGGGTGAATTATGCAACATTAAGATACTCTATACTCAGTGCATTTATTTTGGCAATATCCTTCAGGTAGAAGAAAATGAAAGTGGTCTGACAAAGCCAGGAACAAACATTCAAAATCTTATGAACAGACAAGTTCTTAAATGCCAGGGAGGAACTTATTCCTCTCATGTCATATGCTCCTGCATGCACAGTATTGGTGACAGAACTTGACGATGAGTAGTAGGCTTGCCTAATCATCTCACATAGCTAAACAAAAAGATATTCTTGTACACCTTTTGTTTGACCTGGCTCGTGCTAACAAGAGTATGACACCTAGGCTGTGGGTGACGAGCCTGAATAACAAAGGAGTGCTCTGATGGAGCGAAGCAGTAACTCTGAGGTTGCTGGTAACAAACTCCATAATGGAAGGAACAGAAAATGAGGCAAACCTGTCATTGTGAACTGAGGGAATTTTGGGCTTTAGCCACGAATTTTGGGACAAATTTGAAAGCTACTGACCCCAACCCCTTGCTTGTTTACGTCTTAATTCCGACCATGGAGCTCTCCAACTCTTTCAAGGAAAGCCAAGGTCAGAAGGAAAACAGTTTTCAAAGTCAGTCCCCTGTAAAGCTAGGCTAGGTTGGTAAAGATAGGATCGAACTAGCTAGGCTAGGCTAAGAACTTGACCAAACTGAATCCCACTTAGTTCATAAAAAACAGGAGACAGTTCTCCATCCTTTCTTAGCGTAGAAAATTGAAAATTCAGAGGTGTTCTCAAAATCTTCTTGGTATACTCAAGAACCCAACCAGTTCAGTAGGTCTGATCCACAGGTCTAACGAGTTAGAAAATAATTGCACTCGCACCAAGAAAACACTGTATGATTGGAATTAATTGAATCCTGCTTCAAAAGCATAGGCCAGAATGGTTTTACAAAACTTCACTGTAAATGAACCAACCTATTGACTAACTGTAACCACCTTGGAACAGAAAGTCGCAGGTTAATATTCTTGTAGGAACAATCCAAATTTTAATACAAACAATGAAACAAGAATTCTCACCTGAGAAGGGTTGAAGTCTTCTGGTTCACACACAGACTGTCGATTCCCACAATGAAGGCTGTATGGGTCTGATTGAACCAATTCATTTGAATTGTTATGAAGGATGTAACAGGTGGAAGATCAGTCTCGAACGTAATAGATGACAAGGAACTTATGTCGGCCATTACTATGGTAATGTCCATTGGCGGTTACCTACGTGACCAAAAGGCGTTGCATAGACCGGCTGTATAGCCATGGGCTAGGTCAACAGTCCATTCCTGGACATTGCATCTTGGGACAGCCTCCTCCCCCAAAACGTGTGTTGATCTTTGGCCATTGAGTCACGTGTGAACTCGAACACCATCTCTCCAAGGAGAAGAGGTGCTGAGGAGCAAAACGTAAGAGTTAACTGGAAGGACTGCATGCAACTGATGCACGTACATGTGTATCTTCATGGATGTGAGAGCTGGAACAAAAAGCAGGTCCTCTATGAGAACCTCAGGAGCAGACTAGTCTTACAAACGCAGAAAATATTATGAATAAGAGCGTGATTAATCATATATTCAAACAAAATTGTAATGACCAAGTTTATTTCATATACAGGCAGTTCCCAGTTAACGGTGGGTGTTCCGTTTCCAGCCAACGCTGCTAACCAAAAGTCGCCGCTAACTGAAAATCGGCAATAACAGCACTAGTAATCTGCTTAATGGTGCCATTAACTGGTGGTTGGTGCTGCTGTTAACTGGAGATCGGAGCCACTAACCAGAGATTGGCGCCACTAACCAATCTCTGTGATCAGTATGGTCTTGGCCTGCCACCTTGGGGACTGCGAGTTCGATTCTCGGGCAATATATCGAGGTGTGAGAGATGTGTATTTCTGGTGGTAGAAGTTCACTCTCGACGGGGTTCGGAAGTCACATAAAGCCATTTGTCCCATTGCTGAATAACCACTGGTTCCATGTAACGTAAAAACACCATACAAACAAACAGATCAGTGCCGAAAATCCAGTTAACAGTCACTAGACAAGTGCCATAAAACTGGATAGCTGTTGACCAATGCTTCTGTTAACCGGGGCTGCCTGTATATGACAAATAGGGGAATCATAGTGAAATATTGAGGGGAGACAAGCAGTCACAGAAGCAGAGGAAGACTATATCAGAGAAGCGTCAGTTAAGATTGTTATCCCTGAAAGACGATGCAAACTACGCCAGCCACCACATAGATGAGGCTCCGAGGCTTGAAAGGAACACATTGCTGTCAGGACTGATTGAGTTCCAAATTCCCACTGTAGCATCAATGAGGAATACCAGTAAGTGAAGTGGCAACTCTAGGAGAGCAAAGAGAATGTAGAGGGGCTCTCAGATTCGGAGAGGACCATGACACCGACTGACTTCAAGGCAAGAAGCAGGGCTGATAATTGTGGCGCAAGAAGAAGACGGGGAAGGCCAGAGGCAAAACAGATCTGAAGTGTAAGGCCTGAAATGATACAAACAATATGCCCCTTTCCCTCCCTAGGAAGTGAGGAAGCTTCCCACTCTTAGAGTAGGAAAAGAAACATACAGTGTTCCCCCCCCCGCAAATGATGCATTCCAGACACCCGCAAATACTTGGAACCTCCCTCTAAAAATGCTTATAACCCCTATCTTGAATGTGGAAACACCAAAGTATCCCTAAAAATACCATCCTACATCAAATATACATTAGAATATGTATCTTCCTATTACGGTACATATTAATCTTTGAAATATTATTGATACTATTTCAAAGTAGATCTTACATTTTATAGTTATAAATACATACTTAGAGATGTATGTGAAAATAATCCAGTCACCCCCATAAGTATTCTAGCTGCCCCAGTGCTTGGTGTTACACCTAAACTTTATAAAACCAACCAACCAACTCATAAGTATTCAGTCATGCACATTTTCTTTCATACAGTTACTATTGAAGTCATCCAGTTTTCTTTTTACAAGGGAAACAATTGTATGTAAAATCACAAGAGAGAGAGAACAAAAATGTATGAACATTAAAAAATTATTTTGACACTAGTACAACATATGTAAGTAGGGTTTACTCATCAATGATGAATGTTGATTAAAGATGATGATGATGAATTAGTTGTGCAGTCTGATGAAAGACAATGAAGATATGAATGCACAGCTAAGGAGAGGGGTTACATCTCCGAGGGTGCTTCCTCACCATCACGAGGCGCTTTGGAAGGCACTGACCCGGCGATTTGGGAGGCACTTCTTCAGGCAATTTAGGAGGCAATTCTTCGGGCGTTTCAAGCAGTACTACTTCAGGTGAGTCGTTAGGCTTTGGTGGGTCCTTCTTATGTGTGATGAACATCGTGATTGGCAGCTGCTGCTGTTGCTTCTTCATGGTGGTGAGGGCTTGATTATTATAGGGCTCCCATGCTGTATCAAGAATGTTGGAAAACTTTAAGGAGCATTCCATGTAAGGATCCCATGTTGCAACTGACTCCTGGACATTGTTGATCATTCTCCTAACTTGGGAAAGGCATTCCAATGTCAGGCCTTCCTCTTCCTCCTGCTCCTGCTCATGCTCCTCTCCTGAACCTGAGTGTCTTCTTTTTTGCTGGCAGACTTCGTCAGGTCTTCTAAATCCTGGTCTATTGGGGTCGGAGTGGGCATCAATGAGGGTGCTAACCAGGGTTGCCATTTTTTCTTCTCAACAGTGGCTTTTAGTAGTGTTAGTGTTACCATACGCAGTTCTGATTTTCAAAGAATCGTAGTCGGAAGTCAACGTTAGTGAGCTTCAGTTATGCTGTTCATCTCAGCTCATGAAGGCACTTTTTAGGTGAGTGCTTCACAAACTTTCAACAAACATTTTTTCCACATACTTAGGATGTCAATGATATTGCACTCTATATACAGTAAATTATATGTTTTATGTTTTATAACTTTATTTGTTCCGATACGTAATACAAACCATCGGTCCTTTAACAATAGGAAGTAGCTAGCGGCAGCTGAACGGTCGTAAGCTTCGAACAAGGGGAGAACTGTAGTTAACTGCTTGTCCGACAGCGCGCGGCTGGGAGGTAAACAAATCACTTTTGCTTTCGGCCGCGGGTGTGAAGGACAGTTCGTCATCGCTCTCTGCCCGCTTCATCGTCGTATGCTTTGTTTATATTGTGTTTTCTACTAATGGTTTGTTTGACTTGAAAATGAAACTGTAAGTACACTGTTTTCATTTTCATTAATTAATTATGAACCAACATGGAGCTATCGCCGTAGATGCGGCGATTTCCTCTCTTTTCATGTATTGAACCCTTGAATTATGTCTCGGTGCCGAGGGCGGGCGCGCTCGCGCCGAGTCATGTATTTTGGGCGAAAGTGTGTAATTGAAAAATGTAAGTACTCTTTTCATTATATTTTTGCCCTGTGCATTCGTTACCGAGAGCGTGATTGCGCTCGGCACGAGCCTTTTATTTTGTATGATAGAATGCAATGAAAGTGGATTCGCAATTGCAGTATTCTTTTCATTTTCATTTATTTATTTGCATAAAATTTAATTTGGATCAATTTTCGTTCTTACCCGGGAATTGATCCTTACGATTATTTTCTGTGAAAGTGAAATCGCAAGTGCAGTATTCTGTTTCATTTTCATATATATTTTTATGATAGCATCATATTTTGGATCAAGTTTCCGCTCTTACCCGGGAATTGATCTTTTTCCCTTTAAGTTCTATGAAGTGAATCGCAGGGCAGTATTTCTGTTTCGTTTTCATATTACTTTTCACTGCTGTGCGGGGGTAGGGGAAGCGAAGGTCTGCCAGGAAGTCGTCGGAAAGCTCTCCCGCGACTCCCTTGGTATCCGATTCTTCATCTTCTTTCCTGCCCCCCGCTCAGCTTCCTCGTATTTTGTATTTGGGGTCTTCCTTGCGTTCGGGGTGGGGCATGTCTTCCCCCCGTGCGTGAGGGAACCCCTCTTACTAATCTATCTGTGCTACCGCAGGTGCTACATCCGTGGGAGACGACCTTGGACAGGTATGGACCACCGTGGCGGCAGGGCGTGCCTAGCATCCACGGGCTGCTGCAGCATCTAGCGAGGTCTGGGGTGGTCTCCACTACTACCACAGCCGCTTATGCTGCTCCCCCCCCGCCTGGGTCAACACTCCCCATGCTGTGTCGGTGACGCCGTCTGCCGCTACTAGGGCCGCAGCCGTACCGAGGTGGGGTTGCCGCCGCCGCCTGTTTTCTTGTGTTGCCTGCCCCAGACTTCCGCTGTTCCAGCAGCTCGTCCTGGACCGGCCGCCAGTGCCCAGGTTCCCGCTGGCTGCCGATGATTCTGCGAGGCGATCGCTGGGCCTGCTGTACCTGCCACTGATGTGATTCCCGCTGCTGGCTTGGCTGTCCCTGCTGGGTCTACCGCTGCCGCTGTTCCTGCCGCTCCTGAGCTGGTTGCTGTTCCTGTCGCTCCTGGTTCCTGAGCCTGTCCATGCTGGTCCTGCCCACGGTGTGTCTTCCCCAGTCCCAGGTCCTTCCGCACAGGTGCAGTCGGGCCGTGTTGCTTCGGCAATAGCCCCGGCTCCGGCCTGGATGGAGGACCTGACGACTGTTCTGCGTGAGCTGACGAGGAAGAGGAAGAAGAGGAAGGTGTCATCTTTGTCTTCATCGTCTGCTGCTGCCTCTTCCCCTTCGACTTCTAAGGCCCATGAGCCGAAGAAGAAGAAGGCTGCCTTTCCCCCTAAGAAGTCTCCTTCGGGAACTTCTAAGGGCCCGTCCTACCCTGGTGGGACGGGGGGTCCTTCTGCTGGTCTTCCTGCTCCTTCGGGAGCGCCGGGCCGTCTCCCCTTCCATAAGGAAGAGATAGACGGGGACCAGAGGAGTACTGGTTAGCACTGGTACTTCCTCGCCTGGTGCTAGCGGCGATGCCGCTACGCCAGGTTCCGGCTCGGTCTCTCGTTCGCGAGAGATCCCGAGTGTACGTTCTCCCTCGGGAGACCGTGCAGCCAAGTTTCGGCGCCAGAGTTCGCTCGGCGCCAAGACGCGGCACGGAGCAGAAGGCTGGTGAGAGTCGCTCAGGTGACTCTCGCCAGGCCAGCGGCCGCTCTTGCAGCGACCAGCTGGTAACCCGGGTTTTCCCCCCTAAGAAGGCTCCTTCGGGACCTTCTAAGGGCCCGTCTCGCTCCGGCGATTCGGGGAGCTCTTCTGCTGGTCCTCCTGCTCCCTCGGGAACAGGGCCCGTCTCTTCTTCTACCAAGGAGAAGAAGACGGAGACCAGAGGAGTACCAGCTTCGGCTGGCACTTCCTTGCCTGGTTCTAGCGGTTCTGCCGCTAAACCAGGATCCGCCTCGGCTTCTCGTTCGCGAGAAGTACCGAGTGGACGGTCTCCCGCGGGAGACCGTCCAGCCAAAGTCTTGACGCCCGAGCTCGCTCGCCGTCAAGACCGAAGCACGGAGCAGAAGACTGGCGAGAGTCGTGCAGACGACTCTCGCCAGGCCAGCGGACGCTCTCGCAGCGACCAGCCGCACGACTCTCGCCAGGCCAGCGGACGCTCTCGCAGCGACCAGCCGGCTGCTCGGGCTGACGTGACGGTCTCCGACCGGCCACGCGCTGAGGCGAGGAAGGGGTCCCCCCTCTCGATCGTTGCTGCCAGCCTCGGCTGGTACCAGCGGCTCGACGCGCCGAGAGGACGCTCACCGGTCTCACCGCGACAGCGAGCCTAGCAGGTCACCTGACCGCCGCTCCCACAGGGACTGGGCGGATAGGGGGACCAGCAGCAGCTCCTCTGCACACGAGATCGGGGCCGCTGTTCTCGGTCCAGCCGTTTCCCTGGGAAACGGCTCGACTAGGCCTGCAAAGTGGCGATCGCCTGCAGCCCTCCAAGCCCGCTGGTTCTGCCAGCGAGCGAAAGAGGAGCGTCATGTCTTCCTCTCCCGTGCCTGCAACTTCCTCGGTTTGCACCAGGAAGAGCGAGGCACAGCGGGGTGATCGTGAGGGGCATACCCCGCAAGATCCTGTCACGACGCCGTAAGTACCAGGTACGATCTTCGGACCGACCAGGACGTACGCGCAAGTGGCAGGAGGAATCCGAGAGGGGTCTATCGCAGTTCCTCCTCCTTAAGGGGGAGGTTCTCGGAATGCTCTTGTTCGAAGGGCTTGACGGTCCTACTCTGCAAGATGCTATGACTTCCGAGATCCAGAGGAACTTTGTCAAGGTTATGGCGCTGATTCGTCAGCGCAACGACCTCGGGGAAGGATTGCCGCTCCCACCAGCAGAGCCCACGTCTCTGCTCGAGTCGTTTTGGGGCCCGAGAGGGAACCCAAACCGACGGTGGGTCTGCCGCGATCGGAGCTTGCCGATTCTGTCTTGAACCAGAGTCTCTCGTCTCCGGACAAGAAGGCTCTCTCAGTTCTGGCCGGTCGATCAAGCTACTTCCACCTCCTCTACTGTGACAGCGGCGTTTCTATGTGTCTTCGGACACCGTATTTAAATACTCCTTCGGTCCTCCGGAGAGGTTTCGACCTCGACGAGGACTGAAATGAGTCGAAGGACGGTATCGGCTCTCTCCTGTCAGGTGTCGATCAGCCCCACCCAGACGACGTTCACAGTGGCGGCAGACCCTTACCTACAGTGAGAGTTCGTAACCCTCCTCGGGAAAACGTTTTCTCCTGACGATACGTTTTTTCCCAGCGGCGATGGCTGCTCCTACTCTTCTCCACACTGCGAGTTCCACTGAGGAAGGTGACGCGAGTATCCAATTCTCCTATCTTCTCCAACTGCTAGTTCCACTGGGAAGGTGAGCGAGTATCCAATTCCTCCCTCATTCCCTCTCTCCTTACGGCTACGAGGGAAAGGGGAGGGATCCTACAGAGATTTCTCTGTAGGATCCCACGTTGGGGACTGCGCTACCGGGGGGACCTTCGGGTCCTACCTGACGTAAGCCCCGGTCGTTGAGGAGGGATCCTGCCCCATTCCCGATTTCTACGGGAATCGAGAGGACCACCAGCCGATATCGTTTGACGAATTCGGTGGGGGTTTCGCAGACTGCTTAGAATTCTACGGAATTTCTAGCGCATTCAGTGTTCGAGTTTTTTACGATCTCCAAACACTTAGGCGAGACCGCGGTCCAAAGTGAGCGAGACGAGAATCCCCGATATGTTACACGATAATCGGGAACCTCGCCTATGCTCGAATTCCTGGAATTTCTAGCATTGAGAAGAAGACTGCTGCCGAAAGAAGACTATCTCACAGTAGGCGACCAACCTGGAATAGAGAAGAACGGACGGGAATATCCAGTTTGGCTTGAACTATCGTCTTAGTATTCTGTTCACCATCGAAGCTTTCCTTCGAGGAAGACTTCTCCTTCACTCTCTTTGATAGAGATCGAAGGTGGTCGATCTCCAATCCTTATTTTGTTTTCTTGAAGGAAAGAATTTAGGATGGAGATCGTTGTTCAGAATCCTACAAATATACTACGTATATTAACCTCGCGACATGATTCTGCTAAGCAGTTTAATTGTCCGAGGGGTAGGCGGATATCCTAGTTAATCTACGGATTGCGACTTAGACGAGAAGTATTCTAATTGAACTGCAACTCGGGGTTGCCTGCAACCTCCCAGGAGTTTTCAGTTTCAAATTTATATACTTATGGTTTTGTCACGACAACACCATTTCAACTTTTATATTTACCGAAATTCGTTTCACCTAAATATAATTGCTCGAGCATATCTTTTATGCTCGGTGGTTCTAGCCGAACGCATTCCTTCGTGGAATAATGGATTACCTGGCAACTCAGGATGACGAGTCAGCGAGAGCTCAGGCTCAACTACTGCGTATAGAACTGCCTGATAGCAGCTCAGTATCAGCTGGGCCTCCGAGATGGACGGTCAGTTATGTCTCTCTCTCCCCTGCTTTGATTGACTACCGAACCGTATCTCTGCCCAACAATCATGGACTTAGTCTCTGATTAACGGGGATTCTCGCAATAATGAAGGACCATCTACTGCTGTGACGCTAGATTCCATCGCCTTCGACATTGCGAGAATTTTCAACAGAGATATCTCTTGGACTCTTTCATCTTTCTGTTTACCGCACGGTAACAGAAGTCTGTACAAGTCTCCCGCTGCATCGCACTGCGATAATGCGAATGATTTTGCAGACATCTGAGTTTGTCTTCAAAATATCTCGTATTCGTAGGTGTACAATTGTTCATTGTTCAACCCGAATTAACAAGATGTGTCAGAAGACATCGCCTACTCTCCGACCTGACAGCTCTACTTCCAAATGTTCAGCCCATGAGAAGCAGTTCTTCAGGCGGCTTTCCCCTGTGTTTTCATTACTGAAGAACGCCCCGCTTTCATTGCAACTACGACTTCTCACCGGACAGCAATGAAATAGCGGTTAGCGTTTTCATTCATTTGTAACCAACAGGTTATGAATCTTGAGAACCTCCTTCTCTCGATTCGTCTGTGAAGACGTAGGTTGCATTCAATATCTACCTTCGTCTTCAACGGTACATAGTGTTGTTTCTCCTTAGCTGAGATTCAACAACTATGAGATGTTTTGCCTTCAGGGACCTCGGTCTCTAGAAGGCAATTGACTTTCGCCTGTTAGGCACATGCCTTAAGAGAATCATCACCTCGCTGTCCGGCATTGGTGACAAACAAATACATTATTTGTTTGGTCTCTCGGCATAACCCCTTAAAGGCGAAGGTCACGTGACTTACTCGGATGCTTGGACAACTTGCCTCCTACCGAACGCAGTCAGTCGGCAGCTGTCAGAGCGCCTGAGTCAGTTACGAACTACGCTGTTGACTTAGTTCGGTTGTTACAGAGCAATCATTACTTCGTTTTAATAGCTTGTCACAGTACCCATACCATTGACACCCACCATGGAGTGTCAGTGTCCTATCCACTACCGAGAACTTCGCTGCACGGGGATAGGAGGATGCGAGAGACTTCGTGGCAAACGGACAGACCAGTATGGGTACTGGACATCACCGAAGTAGAGAAGAGGGATAGGTCATGCGACTATTCCCTTCTTTTCCTCTGAGGAACTGCATGACTTCTCCTGCGAAGTCAAGCATCCAGGGGATGGGGATCCGTGACGCTCGATTTCGTACCGAACTTCGTAGCGAAGACTCAGAACCCTTCGTCCCTGACGATTGGTTCGAGTCGTTCACAATCCCCTCCCTAATGGACTTCACCGCCTTCGATGCGAAGGAGATGCTGCCTTGTCCGCAAGAACTTCTCCGTGGCGCAGGTACTGAAGGCAGGGGTCTGGTCCAACCAGACCACATGCCCTTCCTTCTACCTTCGAGATATTGCCCACAGGTCCTTGGATCTTTTTCCTTGGGACCCGTGGTGGCTGCTCAACACGTGTAGCGAACCCAGACCCTCGCAGGCTGAACAGCATCGAGTCCTGGTGTGACCGTAAGAATGGATGAGTGAATGAGAGTGTGACTGGCTCCTCTTCCCATTTTTTTCTTCCCCTCTACCTGTGGTTAGAGGGACACGGTCGTCACCCTGCTGGATAAGGACAAGATGCAGGTGAGCTACTCAACAGAGCCCCATCCTATCCCTTTCACTAGGGATAGGAGCGTATATCCACCACTTCCTCCAACAAGGGGGAGGAAGTGGATGCCAGCTTGAGACAAACCCATACTTTATGTTGCCTCTTGCAAACAGGAACAAGTTCTTGCTTGCTGGTACGAAGAGATACACTTGCCTCTCTCTTAGTACTCGGCCCAGAGGTCTGACCATTGATCCTGCGGTGCACACCCCGATCAATCGGACAGAGGCTTGGATCCCTCCCTCGCTCTTACGACCAGGGAGGCATTCCAGGGATGGACGAACACCAGTCTGTTCATCAAAAGACTCAGATTCCTCCCACCAAGAAGTGAGTCTTCCTATTGTTAAAGGACCGATGGTTTGTATTACGTATCGGAACAAATGACAATTTGTCGAAAATTGCATTTTTCCTAACTATACAAACCTGAGGTCCTTTACATATAGTCCCTCCTCATGCCACCCCTCACTCTGTGTATTTTGCATGGGCCAAAAGCAAAAGTGATTTGTTTACCTGTCGGACAAGCAGTTAACTACCGTTTTCCCCTTGTTCGAAGCTTACGACCGTTCAGCTGCCGCTAGCTACTTCCTATTGTTAAAGGACCTCAGGTTTGTATAGTTAGGAAAAATGCAATTTTCGACAAATTGTCATTTTCATAATAAAACATAAAAGTCAAAGTGAAGAATTTTATTCCTCAGTGCCAAGGCCTGTGGTCGGAAAAGCCACGGAGGGTTGCCAGATGTCACGAGAAACCCACACTAGTAGACGAAATTCCTCAAAACGGCAACCCTGATGGTGACTTCATCCTTGGTTATATTGTCAAAGCCTTCACCACAAAGAATTTTCGCCAACTGGACCGCCTTGTTAATGGCTGAATGCTGGATTTCCTGAGGCGAGAAGCCCGTATAATTACAGACAGTCTGTCCACAACTTACTTTAGCATGCATTCTGGGTCTCCTTCTTTGTGTTCTTCAGCGACCGGTTGATGACAGACACATAGCAATCGTGAATTTGCGCCAACAAGGTGCTGAATGGAGTTCCCAGTGTCGAGTGCCTTGAAGGCACATATCACGCCCTGTTCCATAGGCTGGAGGAGAGAGGTGGTGTTGAGAGGGAAGAACTCGAGCTGGACTTCCTTGTAATAAAGATCGAGAGGGTGGCCACCAGCATTGTCCATTATGAGCAAGACCTTGAACTTATGTTCAAATCGTCCTGGTATTGCCTAAGTTCAGGAATGAAGCTCTGATGGAACCAGTACTCTGTAAGGACTTTGGTGATCCAGGTCTTGGGATTGTGCATCCAGAACACAGGCAGCAATGCCTTGTTCTTGTTTTTAAGTGGCGCATCGGGAGGGGCACCTGGTCCTTTTGTGCCTTGAATCTGAAGGCTTTAACTTTGTCCTTTATTAAATATGTCTGGGACGACATCTTTTTCCAGAACAGACCAGTTTCGTCCATATTGAAGACCTGTTCTGGACGATATCCTTTCTCCAGCAGAATATTCTTGAAGGGCTTGGGACATTTCATGGCCGCCTCTTTGTCGGCTGATGCTGCTTCTTGATGTAGGGAAACCAACTTTAGGTGGAACCTTTTTTGGAACTGGTGGAACCATCCTTTGCTCACCTGAAAACCTTGGCCAGAAGCCTCAGAAGGAGCAGGGCATTTGTTCCTACTCGTTATACAAACCCTCAGTCCTTTATATTAGGAATTACTTTTAGCGTAGGCTGGAAATTGGTCATAAAAGAATAACATGGTAGTTAAGCAGTAACTGCTTGTCCGATAGTCGGGAGTCCCGCCTGACTGGATGTAAACATTCCACTTTGCTTTCGGCCGCCGTGGTGAACAATCATGCTTTCACTCTCTGCCCCATCAATGTTGTTAGAAGATTTTTCCTTGCTGTTTGTCTTTGTGTGAGTTGTTTGCCTATTTTTTTTTTTTTTTTTTTTTTGACTCATGCTAACATCCAAACCCAGGAGTCACTTAAGCCTACGCGCCCCCCATTCTCTTAAGTGCATTTGTCCTGGAGTGGGGGAACGAAAGTGTGGTAGCTTCCGCTCTAAGGTGGAGATTGATCCTAATGCCCTTTCTGTGAAATGCTGAGGGTGTGAGTGTACTATGGATAGTACCTGTGATACTTGTGTCTCCTGGTCGGCAAAGCAGTTGGGAAGGTATTAGGGGAGGAAGCAATCCCAGAAAGTCTTCCAAGGCTTCGATGCCTACGATGACTGTTGGTGGGCAATCCTTCATTGTCTTTCCTCCCTCCTTGTAAACTCCCTTGTCTTACTGTTTCCCCTTCATGGGGAATGTCTCCCCCTGCTTCTTCGGTTGACTCATCAAGCGTAGAAGAAGGGGGTGAGGGCTGCCGACTTGGAGTTGTGCTCAACGGCTTCTGCTTGCTCTGGCTGGATTTATCCCCCTGAGGCGAGTTGGGGTTCCTTTTACTAATCCGACTTTTGCTCCTTCAGGGGTGGCTGCCTCCATGGTTGGGGACTTGCAGCAGGTTTGGCTGAAGCTGGGGCTACCTGGTATACCTTCACTTCAGAGGCTAATGCACCATTTCTTGTCTGCCTCTGTGACTCACAGTGCTGCTGCGGGAATGACAACGACCTAATCTGTTTTTGGGTATGTGGCACCTACTCATCTTGTGGACACCCAACAGTTAACCACTGTAACATCTTTGGTGGTAGTATCATCCGTGAAACATACTTTGAGGGCGAATCCGTTCCTGCCCCCTCCTCCTCCTCCAGGTTACGTGGTCTTGTCTCTCCCAGCAACTTATGAGCATCCTTCAAAAGTGATATCTCCATTGGATCTCCCTTCTGTTGACTTCAAGCCTATTCCATCTGTGCTTGTGCCTGCTGCTGTACCAGTCCCTGATCATGTGAGAGTTGCTATGGTGTCAGCCTCTTCTGTTCCAGCTGCTCTGGAGCCTGCTGCTTCAGGAGCCGCTCCAGTGCCACCTTGGATGGGGGATCTGACAGCTGCACTGAGGAAGCTGACAAAGAAATCTAAGGAGAAGCGCAAGTTGTCATTGTCTGCTGCCTCCTCCCCCTTCATCTTCCGAGGCTCCCCTGTCGAGGAAGAAAGTGGTCTCCCCCCTCCCCCAAGAAATCACAATCTGGGACTTCTAAGAGTCTGTCTCACTGCTCTGGGAAGACAGATGGGCGTTCTGCTGGTCCTCCTGTTCCTTTGGAAATGGGGACTGCCTTGTCGCCCCTAGGGGCGCAGGAGTCGGGGACCGTAGGAGTTCAATCTTCGGCTTGTACTTCTACCCCTAGTCCTAGAGGTTTGCTTCTAGGACTAGTAACGTCTCGGGTTCTCGTTCGTGAGTTTCCCCAAGTGGACGCAAGTCTACTGATGAGCGTGCAGCTAGAGTTGGTGACACCGAGTCTGCTCACGAACGACTCAGGCACTGTGGGGAGGGAAGGGGCGAGTCACTTGGGTGACTCATGCCTTACCGGTGATCACTCGCACAGCGATTGCTTGGCTCCCAGGGTTGACGTGACGGTCTTGTGAGATCATACACATGGCGAGACTGGTAGGAGGTACCTCGTTCAGTCCTTTCGAGAGGTTTTGACCTCTTCAAGGACTGAGACATGTCGTGAGGTTGGTACTTGCTCTCGTCAGTCAGGTAGACGCTATTCTCCACCTGATCCTCGGTCGTGCTCGTGTGATCGACCTAGTCCAGTGTTTCTCCAGAGGGAGAATGCTCTTCTAGACTTGCGATTCATTCATCACCGTGGGTAGGTGATCAATCGCGGCCCGCTCTTTCTGTTAGTTCTGCTAGCAGGGCAAGTGGGAGCGTCCAATCTTCTTCACCTGTCCCTTCAACTTCTGGTGATACACTGGGAGGGGTGAGGTGACCAGGGGGAACCATGGGGAGGGTATGATGCATCCTATAAGGGCTTGATGGTCCTTCCCTGCAGGATGCAGTCACTCCCGAGATTCAGAGGATGTTTGCAGAGGTCATCGCACCGATTTGTTAGCACAATGATCTAGGGGAAGGGTCAATGGTAGCTTCCTCTGAATGCCCTTCGCAGTTGGAGTCGTTCTGGGTTTCTAGGAGGGAGCCCAGGGCTTCTGTGGGCTTACCGTGGTCTTCCTTGTCTGAAGGTTTGTTGGACCAGGTGAACAATCTTGTCTCAGAGCAAGAGAATTCGCTTACAGCCAACAGATCGGACAAGCTGCTTCTCCCTCCTCTACCTCAACCGAGGCGTTTATATTCGCCCTTGGACAACCCTTTGCCGACTAAACAGGTGGAGCTGGAGCTAGTTCATCCGACTCTTGGCTTGCTGCTGCAGCAATTTGTTGCTGAGAACCTTTGGTTTACTCAGCAAGAGGCAGCGGGCTAGGAAGCTACCACTATGGCAGCTTTCCAAGCAGTCTCCTGGTTGGATCTGTGATCCCTCACAGTATCCAAAGTTGCTGCTTCCTCGGGACCAATAGTTCCTTGAGAAGACTCGGCTTTCAGGACACTTTGCCAGTCTAGAGTAGTGCTATTTCCTACCTGGGCCTCCGAACGGCAAACCTGTGGGCCAACCTGGTGCTTAGGGAGGAGGGACGCTGTCCTGAATCCTGTCACCAGGTCTGTAGGGCCAGAGTCGGCATTGGTGTTGAGAAATGGACAGTTGCTGTGTTCCTCCTCTCTCTTCCCTAGATAGATGGTGGACGCTGCGGTGGACAAGCGAAGGGCCGAAGACAATGATCGACTTGTCCACCAGGCAGTTGCTAAGACTTCAGGCCGCCAGACTTGGCTGACAATGGAGACAGCACGTTCAGTGCTTGCCTTGATCAAGGAGATGACTTCATGCTTTTGGTGGATCTGAAGGATGTGTATTTTCAGATGCCCATTCATCAATCCTCCAGGAAGTACCTTCGCTTTATCCTCGAGGGGATGGTGTTCCAGTTCAGGGCACTTTGTTTCATACTCTTGACCATCCCTCAGGTGTTCATGAGTGTTCACTTTGGTTTCAGCTTGGACCCATTTGGTCGCGATACATCTGTTGAGGTATCTCGACGACTGGCTAGTCCTGTTGTTACAGGACAGATCTTGTTCCCAAGCAGAGGATAAAGTATTTGGGCATTCTGATCGATACGGCAGCAGCATGAGTCTTCCCTGCAGACTCAAGGATCAGCAAATTCAGGAAGGCAGCTCAACTGTTTCTGTCTTGACAGGAACAGCCAGGAGTGTTGGTCACAGGCTTGGTATCCTGAATCCTTCCCCATCCCTCTAACGGAGGAGGTGAGGAAGGATTTAGCCTGGTGGGTAGACGACAGGAACCTCTTAATAGGAGTGGTGTTGCACACTCCCCTTCCAGACATGCTTCTGTTCTCAGACGCATTGACCGAGGGTTGGAGCGTACACCTGGAGGAGTTGCTGACTGCAGGAGTGTGGGATCGACATGACAAGCACCCTCACATCAACATTCTGGAACACAATGCGGCCTTCCTGCCCTCCAGGAGTTTCTGGATCGAGTGATGGGGGGGCCTAGTGTCTGTCCCGTTGCATCAGTTGACAGTGCAGGTGCATAAGTGGGCTATGGCACACTTGGTAGAGCTGTCAGCCGGATACATTCTGGGCAAGAGGAATGTAGTGGCAGACAAGCTCAATCGCCAGAATCACAACAGAAAACTTCTGGTTTTCTTCCCCGTAGTGCCGGACCCAAGGGCAGTTGCAGAGGATGCGTTCCAACATTCATGGGACAATCTCGACATCTTCAACTTTCTCCCCGTTCTGCCTGATTCGCAAGGTGATTAGCAGGGTGCTGATCAGCAAGAATCATCAGGTGATTCTGGTGGCTCCCAAATGACCGCAGGCTGTTTGGTATCCCGATCTGTTGGCTCTTCTTTCCGAGGCACCGTGAGAGATTCTCCCGTGGCACAACCTTCTATGTCAGCTGCACATAGAATGGTACCACTTGGCATTACAGTCCCTGTCTTCATGGCTGGCAGTTATCCATCACCTCTTGCGAGTGCGAGGATTTTCTCGTCGAGCAGCAACAGAGATGGCAGGATACCTCAGACAGTCCTCTGCAGCAGTGTACCAGGGAAAGTGGGCCGTCTTCTGTGTTTGGTATTGTGGACGGGGTCTCTCTCCGCTCAGAGCCACTCTTCAGTAGATCATGGATTTCTTAATCTTCTTCACTGAGAGAAGCCCCTCTCTGTCTCTGCAGTCAAAGGCTATAGGTATGCCCTGGCCCTAGTCCTGAAACTGCGAGGAGTGGACATTTCCACTTCCATGGAGATCTCTCTCCTTATGAGGAGCTTCGAGAGTTCTTGCCCACTCAGGGAACTCAGGCCTCCTGAGTGGGATGTGACTCTCGTCTTAAGGAGTCTTACTCGTGAACCTTACGAGCCCCTGCGAGTGTTGTCAGACAGGGATCTGACCCTCAAGACCGTCATCAGCGAAGAGAGCAGGTGAACTTCATGGTCTCTCTTATGATGCTAAATACTCTAGGGGATGGGGATCGCTTATGCTCGATTTCATCCCAGATTTCGTAGCGAAGACTCAGAATCCATCAGTCCCTGACACTAAATTCGAGTCCTTTACAATCCAGACGAGATACTGCTTTGTCCTCTTAGAGTGCTACGGCTCTATCTGAAGAGAACTTGCCATCTCTGGCCTGAGTGTTGATGCCTCTTCATTAGCATTGGGGTGACCAAAAAAGAGGTTATGGAGGAGTTTTGGAGTTCTATTTGACAACGTCTGTGTGTCCTAGAGAGAGAGAGAGAGAGAGAGAGAGAGAGAGAGAGAGAGAGAGAGAGACGAGGAGAGTAGAGAGAGTAGAAGAGAGAGAGAGAGGGGGGGGGTTGGCTTGTTAATTGGTGGTTGGATGTTAACAACTGAATTGGCTGTTGGTGAGTTCTGGGTTGTCTGCTGGTGTAGCTGGAGTTGATTGTTAGAGTTCTGTGTTTTGAGTCTTTGGTCAGTCTTTACTCAGAAGCTGTGATAGTCAGAAGTGTAAGCAGTGGTCTGTGAAGGCATTGATAGCTATAGTCAGTTAAGTTTTGTGTTTTGTTGATTTGTTGTTTAGTTGTTGTGAGTTGATGTTGTTTGCTTTGGAGTTGTTGTGCCTGTGCTGTTGGATTTGTTGTGATTGTGAGTTTTGTTGAGTTATGTGTGAGTTGTTATAGTTGAGGGTTGTTGTTGGGGAGCTGTTATGGTTTCTTGGTGTGGTTGTGAGTTATTATGAGTTGTTGTGATCCCTTGGTGTTGTTAGTGGGTGTGTGTGTTGCCTTTTTGTGTTGGTGATTGTTTGTGCAGTGGTCTTTTGTTGTGATTGTATTCCTTATTTGTTGTTGGGTTATGGTTGTTCCTTGGTTGTTTGCTGTGTTGTTGAGTTGTGGTTGTTCCTTGGTTGTTGTTGTGGTCCTTGTTGTGTTGTTATTGAGTTGTAGGATTGTGGTTCTTGGTTGTTGTCTATGTTGTTGGTTGTGTGTTACAATGGACTTATCCAGTGGACAGTACAGCTTGTCACCCTGAGTGTGTCAAGAAGTGGTTGGTAAGTACACGTGTTTTGAGAGTTTTTTTTGTTTTTGGGTTTGTGTAGGTCAATTGTCCTGCGTGTATTCAGTAGTGTAAAGAGGAAAGTGTGACTGAGGGTGAGTTTGGCAGCTGGATTGATTAAGTTTATGTGGGGGGGGGGTTGCTTTGCCCGCTTGCTTTTAAGTTTGTGATCCCGCCACAAGGTGTCCAAGAACACTATCTCTTTTTGGCTTCATGAGGTAATCAGGAAAGTGTATTCCTCCGAAGGGAGGGACGACACTGGTACCTTTCGTGCGAGAGTCCACGAAGTCAGAGGTATTGGTCTTACCCTTGTCTGCAAGAACCTGTTAGTTCCACAGGTGTTGAAGGCAGGGGTTTGGGCCAATTCATAATTTTTGAAAGTAAATTGTATTTCTCCTAACTATACAAACCTGAGGTCCTTTACATTTATGCCCATCTCATGCCTCCCCTCAATCTGTTCCTGGGCCTAAAGCAAAGTGGAATGTTTACATCCAGCCGGGTGGGACTCCTGACTATTGGACAAGCAGTTACTGCCTAACTACCTTCTACAACCGATTTCCAGACTACGCTGAAAGTAATTCTTAATGTAAAGGACCTCAGGTTTGTATAGTTATGTAAAATACTTTTACTTTAAAAAATCGTGATTTTTTAGGGTCCGTTTTCAGCATGATTCACATGGATATTTGGTGACATGTCAAACACAGCATTGCATTTACGTTCGCGTACATCAGTAACTTTCTGTGCAGTGAGGCTGATCAAGGAGAGATGCATGATACCCAAAATTCCATCTTCGCGAGGTGGAACTGGTTTTCAACCAATCAACGTCAAGTGTAAAGACATTGAGCGACAAGGAAAATGAATGCTGCTCCTAGATTGGCTGCTCTGCAGACAACAGCCAATAGAGTGTCTGGTATAATTTCATCTGGGTACTGCTCTAAGAAGACGTCACTGCGTCATAAAATTGGTTTATGTGCAGAAAGTTGGTTTGGGTAAAGCATCTTTTAAGAGAAACAAATTAAGTTATTGAAATTTTTCCATGTTTACATGAACTTATTACAAAACTGTAATATTTGAAAATTAATAAATCTATTTTCATCTTAAAAAAGGTATTTAGTCACAAAAATATACTTCATATGTATGTATGAAAATATTACTGCGTGCCGCAGACACAAACATACATCCCCTGCTATTCCCGTTGTCTTATGTATTTTAGATATGCTCTGCGTACTTATAGTATCATCCTAAAACACTTTATGTACATATGTATCATATTTAGAAATCATCTTAAAACATTTAATAAAATGTACAGTTTGCGCAAAAACTCAATGGGCATACTTACTGTACACACTTGACCCAATACGTACAGTTCAATGTTCTACTGTTTGTCCGTTTTTTGCATGTGCGGAACATTACATGCATATACATACACTGCTACTGACTAAGAATTTTTCTTTAAAATGTCCTCTAAACGTTCTGCTTCTCCTAATGCTTTTGGCAAAGAGCCTAAGCATCAGAGGCCCTTAAAGTTAATGTTAGATGAGGAGAAAATAGACGTGATTGTCATGTTAAGAGAGGGCAGAAGTCATGGAGAAGTAGCAGCCCATTGCCACATGACAAAGTGCAGTCGCCTGCATTGGGAATGAGTATGAGCAAGGCCAAATACTTACTTGGGGAGGCCATTATTGGACAAGAACTTGCCTCCCTGTTTAATAGTACTGCTATCCCATCAACGGACCAGGCCTTGAGAACTTTCATGGTCTCTACAATTTGATCAGGGATGTCAGGGAGGTACAGACAACAGTCAAGACATGGGATAAAAATAAAGGGCCACAACTTTCATCAGTACTATTAATGAAATAGTGAAGCCCCATCATGACTTGTTTATACAGATGTACAATTACCTCAAGAAGGTGGTGCCTCCCAAAATCCATGACGAAGCACCTCCTGAAGAAGGTGAAGAGACGCCCTCAGGCTGCACAGCTATATCATCATCATCATCTATAATCAACATAAAAAACAAGTAAGTGCCATATGATTTAATATTATTATAATAACATTTAATGTCACATATACAGTAAATAACATGAAAATACAGAATATTGCTGTACGAAACAATTTGCATCCGTGAATAATTTTATATAAATGTTCCACAGAGAAACCCGCAATTGAGCAAGTCCTCCTGTGAATAATTTTGAGATGTGTTCCAAAGAAAAATCCACGGATACTGGGCTCTACTGTATTAAGTATATCTGAGGGAAGGGAATGAGCTGTATGACTCTACCTCACCCCCCAAGAAAAAGATGGGAAAGAGACAAAACGGTAATTGTTCCTACACGATATACAAACCCTCGGTGCATTACATAAGGAATTACTTTCAGTGTAGGCTGGAATTACGGCCGTTAAATTCTTGAACTAGGTGGTTAGGCGGCAGCAGAGACGTGCAGAGAACTTTTTCAGGGCAGGTGCTCAAGTGAAAAAAAGGGCAAAAATATAGAAATGAATTAGGCTAAATATATACCGGCTCAGTATTCTTTCAAATTTATTTAAACTGCCATTAATAATTCAAGAAAGAGATAAACATGACTGGTATCATAGGTACCAGTGGGCTAATGTTTTATATAAATGACTGCAAGAAAATCAATCAGTATGATCAATACACTTGGCTAATAACCAGACCTTATCATTTTATATTTATAAGAGAACCCTTCTGTGTGCCATTTCTTTGAATATGCTGATAACTTCACTGTTGTTGATTGTGATATCCTTTTCAACTGCTAGCAACAAAAGATCAGATAACCTCTCCTCACTGGACAGGCTGCGTAGCTTTGTCTTCACCAGCTTGAGTTTGGAGAAGGTCCTTTCCACTGTTGCAGTTGTGATGGGTAGAGTGGCATAAATTGTTAAGAGTTCAAGCATAAGTGGCAATATCTCCTGGACATTGTTTTCTTTCATCAGGTTGAGCATTGTAGCTGCAGTGTTCTGTGGCAGGCAAGGAAATGAGGAATAGAAGATCTTTAATTCCAACCGTAGCTTGTCTACTTCTTCTAACTCATAAAACTGGCATAATTTTTGCAATGACTTGAATGCCTCTTCATTCACAGGTTCTTTCCAGTTATCTTGGACTGTCATACAATGAAAGGCATTTAGGATACCCCATGTTGTGTTGTCTCCACCTTTAAATCTTCTTTGTAGCTCTTGTGATATTGTATCTAAAAACACATAAAATACTCTCACACGGTAGTACTCATCCAAGGATTGATATTGCTGGTCCTCAGTAGCAGATGTAGCACTATACTTGTATCTTTCAGGCATTTTTCTTCTTCTGCCTTGTCCAGGAATCCCAGAGGGGAGGTTGATGGCCATGGATTCAGCTCTCTCTCTTTAACATTTGTAAAAATCTCCTGAAATTTCTCATCATTTCTTAATTCTCTCAAACTTTGTAGAACTCCATCCACAATTCTGTAGGAGGCAGCCAAATCAAAGTCTTTCTGTTGTAGGGCATTAGAGGCATAGGCAGTTTCTTGAAAAACTGGGATGGCAATCTCAAGACAAACAAGAAATTCAAAGTTAATACTTTGCAGCAATGTTGAGGCATCCCCTGCTGATGCATCAGGAGGATGTTTTTGCACTATCTCTTCTAAAAATTGCTTCAGAGCTGGGATGACCTTCCTCGTGGTTCTAAGAGCTGACTCTCATCAAGCCCATCTTGTGTCTGATAGCTTCTTAAGTTCAAGTGGGCGGTCTTCTGGATACATTGCTTTCTGGATCTCCATGAAAGCAGCATGCCGTTTTGAAGAGTTAGCAATAAAAGCATACAGTTTCTCAAACAAACTGAAACAAGTTACAAACTGAGTACTTGATTTTGCACTTTCGACTAATACTAGATTTAGGCTGTGTGCATGCCTTTGGGTTCTGTCTTTGGAGTCTGGACTGTAGTCCATTGTATATTCCACTCATATTTGCTGCCCCATCATATCCTTGTCCACGCATATCATCTATGTTCAGGTTATTTGTATTAAGCATAGAGATCACTTCTTTCTCCAGTGCTTCACCAGTTGTTGATTGCACATTGAATACTTGTATGAAACGTTCTTTTATTTTGAGGTCATGTACATATCTCACAACAAAAGAGACCTGTTCTGTATGTGATACATCAGATGTTTCATCTATGAGGATGGAAAAGATCTTGCTCTTGTGAATTTCTTCTAATATCACTCTTCTAACTGAAATGGCCAAAGCCTTAATCAGGTCATTCTGAGTCCTATTTGAAAGCAATGACACTTGGGATCTTTTCAGTATTTCTTGTTTTTCTTTAATTACATCAAGGTGCAATTTAACGACACTGTCATACTTGCCAAACATTTCTACAAGTTCAAGAAAATTTCCTCGATTTTCACTGATAGAACTTTCTTGGTCGCCCCTAAATGGAAAACATTGTCTTGCCAAGTATAGAGTGATGGAGATCAACCTACATAAGATTTCTCTCTTTCTCTGCTTCTCTTTGTCTCTAGCAGCTTGTACTTCCTGATTAGCTGTTTCTAAAGCAATATCTAATGCTTGACTTTGGAACCCTTTCCATCGAACCATACCAATCATGTAAGATTCTGAACTAGCATGCTCCTTTATTTTCTTTAAAGCTGTCCTCCAACGGCTTATGCCCTCTGATTTCCAAGCTACTCGGCCCTTGTACTTTTCCTCATTCAAAAACAGACGACAGCTGAAGCAGAACATGGCATCTTTCTGAGGTGAATACTCCAACCAAGAATTCCTTTCATACCATTTCTTCTGAAACAAGCGTCCCTCTACATTCTTGGGATATGGAATTACTGGTTGACATGGGCCATAATTAGTGAAGAGTCTGATGAAAGACTCACTAATACATATCTTATAATTAATAACATGGGCAAGGTCATTTGGATACTGTAATTCAGATAGCATGGAAAATGGCTCTTCAACTTTGGGCACTTCTGCTCTTGCTTCAGTCTGGGGTCTAAACTGTCCGCTTCATTTGGCTCGTCGTCTGCTTCCATATCTTCAGCTTCTGACTCTTCACTTGCTCTGATGTTGAAGCTGCCACTCTCGGCTTCATCCAATCATAAAGAGTTCTGCTACCTTTGGCAGCATCTTGTCTGCCCCGCTCCTGCTCCTTTTTTCTTCTCTCCTTCCGTGGCATACTGAAGATCATTAATATAACAGAATTAGAAAATCAAGGTTCCAAGAAAAAAATCAGGATTACCCTAAATTTGAGTCAATTACCCCAAATTTTAGGCATCAGTGTAAAATACCTATTGACAAGAAAAACACAATAAAAGGTACAATTCACATATCTGAAACTTCTGTACATGTTGCATTACTTGGGACATTACTGATTGCTTTCAGCATTTTGTCATCAATAATCAGTGTATGAGAAGACACTTTCAAGTCCAGTGTTTCTTATGGTATATTACATGCAGTATCCCATTTGATGTTTCATTTTAAGAGAAGATCTCTCAGAAGTTTTTGTTGTATTCATTTGGCTAAAAAAGCGCTCAACTGCCGCATTTAAGTATGGTAGAGAAAGGAGGGGGATATGACTAAAGCTATATTGGGAAAGCATGGCTATCCTACAGCATTTTCCTATTTAATAGAATATTTCTTGACTTTGTAAAATTAAGTTGATTTGATATTTCTTCGTTTAAATAAAGGAGTCTTCATTCTTCATCTACAGCATGTTTATCAGCATATTTCGCTAATATATGGCTTTTTGGACCCACAACATGATCGCCGATTTGCAGTTATCAATATTTACTCAGATAAGCATAAACATCATTAATAACACGACATAAACATGATTATCGAATGCTAAATGGCGAAAACAAGTAAAAAAAAACCGAAAATGAGAAATAAACAGATTTTTTCACCATCCAATTGGGTATTGTTGATTTAAAAATCGAAAACTAAATATCACGTGCAGCTCAAGAACTTAATTGGACACATTATGCAACAAATGAAATGAAACACAAGCTGTATGTCTCATTCAGTAGGTTAATGGCCACCTACAATGAATCATACCGGTACCGTTCGGCGTTCCAGTCCACATTACTGTGGCCCCGTTCCTATTTTCTTCTCCAAATCTATTAATTTACTCGACTCACTTGGTACACCGTCTCTCCCCCTCTTTTTGTTATTACACTTTTTATAGCTAAAAAGGGAGTCAAAGCCTTAATGCAGAGGCATTACCAGTTAAAATAACTAGGAAAGCTAACCCTGTTGTCAGTCTAGCTCAGCTGAGCTTGCCTTGGCCCCAGTGTTACTAGACAGTGAGACATATAGTCAGCTGATCTTGGTTGACCCAGTGTTGCCAAGATATAGTACCCATTTCTACAAGCTCCTGTTTATTATTATTATTATGATTATTATTATTATTATTATTATTATTATTATTATTATTATTATTATAATCATAATAATAATAATAATAATCATAATAATAATAATAATCATAATAATGATAATAATAATATGTGGCGCTGTGGCTGAGTGGGTTAGGTCGTCAATGGACTGTTTAAGCAACATTGGGGCTGGTCAGTCGTTGGATGGGTGACCGCTCTCCTTGGCGTTGATTCCTTGGGAAAGGATCTTTACCATAATTTCCTCAGTCTACTCAGCTGTAAATGAGTACCTATCCCTGATGGGGTAGGGTCCAGCTATGGGTTAAATAGCAAAAACTCAGCAATGATGTTAAGAAATGAAGGAATAAACGACAACGACGTAAATGGAACCTCTGGCAACAGAGGAGCTTCGTCCGGCAGCCAGGTATTCAACCCAATTGAAGGGGAAGACGGTCAGGTACTTGGAGGTCGTCATCCAGCAACTGACCACCACAACGACAGTAACCAACAGCCTGAGATTGGAGCTACAGAAGCAAACCAAAGGAAGAAATGGACAAGAGAAGAAAATTAGGAAATATGGAGATGCTACATCAGAAGCAACCCGACGGAGAGAGGATATAGAAGAAGGTTGGTCAACATCTGGAATGAGAGGAATAACACCCCCCAAACAGAGCAGAGGCTGGCAGACCAAGTAAGAACATAAAGAAAAGAACTGGCTCTCCCCAACAGAAAGAGAAGAACTGGAAAGGGAAATGTCACACGACAACGAATTACACGAAGACGAACTGAGAGACGATGCCACAGAAGACGACAGGGATGATGAGGTATCAAACAACGACACACGAAGAAACACCGACGAAGTAACAGACAGGACGGAATGGGTAGAAAAGATTAGACAATGGATGGAGCCAGATACAGAGAGAGAAAAGATCCCCTCCATGAAAGCCTACAACACCAAGAAAGTAGGGGAGAAAACAAGTGAGGTCAATGAAATAATGGGCATAATACACACCACCAGTATCACAGAAACAAATAACTTGGCATATGTAGGAGCAAGATTAGTAGCAGAACTGATGGGGATTCGAACACCAACACCACCAGCAACCAACCCCACCCCAGACCAAAAACAGCAACCTCCTTGGAAAAGGCGCCTGGAAAAGCAAATCATAGTGATGAGATCTGACTTGAGTAAACTGAAAGATATGGCAGAAAAAAGGCTAAGAAGCAAGAAAACAAGGGAGGAACTGAACGAGAAATACAAAGTACAAGAGAGGGGACTAAACAACACAATAGAAGATGTAAAACAGAGGCTTAAGGCCAAAGCACATAAGATCCAACGGTACATGAACAGGAATAAGGGATACCAACAAAACAAACTATTCGGAACCAACCAGAAAAGACTATACAGTCAACTAAGAGGGGAAGACAACCACCAAGAAATTCCTGAAGCCGAACCAAGTAAGAGACTCTGGGAAAACATATGGAGCAATCCGGTATCACACAACAAACATGCAACATGGCTTCAGGAAGTCAAGGAAGAAGAAACAGGGAGAATAAAACAAAGATTCACAGAGATCACGACAGACACAGTCAGACACCAACTATAGAAAATGCCAAACTGGAAAGCCCCAGGTCCGATGAAGTCCATGGATACTGGCTCAAAAACTTCAAGGCCTACACCCACGAATAGCAGAACAACTCCAGCATTGTATCATAAATCACCATGCACCAAATGGATGACCACAGGAAGAACATCCTTAGTACAAAAAGACAAGAGTAAGGGAAATATAGCCAGTAACTACAGGCTTATCACCTGCCTACCAATAATGTGGAAGTTACTAACAGGTATCATCAGTGAAAGGCTATACAATTACCTAGAGGAGACAAACACCATCCCCCACCAACAGAAAGGCTGCAGAAGAAGTGTAGGGGCACAAAAGACCAGCTCCTGATAGACAAAATGGTAATGAAGAACAGTAGGAGAAGGAAAACCAACCTAAGCATGGCATGGATAGACTATAAGAAAGCCTTCAACATGATACCACACACATGCTAATAGAATGCCTGAAAATATATGGGGCAGAGGAAAACACCATCAGCTTCCTCAAAAATACAGTGCACAACTGGAATACAATACTTACAAGCTCTGGAATAAGACTAGCAGAGTTTAATATCAGGAGAGGGATCTTCCAGGGCAACTCACTGTCCCCACTACTCTTCGTAGTAGCCATGATTTCCATGACAAAAGTACTACAGAAGATGGATGCCGGGTACCAACTCAAGAAAAGAGGCAACAGAATCAACTATCTGATGTTCATGGACGACATCAAGCTGTATGGTAAGAGCATCAAGGAAATAGATACCCTAATCCAGACTGTTAGGATTGTATCTGGGGACATCAGGATGGAGTTTGGAATAGAAAAATGCGCCTTAGTCAACATACAAAAAGGCAAAGTAACGAGAACTGAAGGGATAAAGCTACCAGATGGGAGCAACATCAAACACATAGATGAGACAGGATACAAATACCTGGGAATAATGGAAGGAGGAGATATAAAACACCAAGAGATGAAGGACACGATCAGGAAAGAATATATGCAGAGACTCAAGGCTATACTCAAGTCAAAACTCAACGCCGAAAATATGATAAATGCCATAAACACATGGGCAGTGCCAGTAATCAGATACAGTGCAGGAATAGTGGAATGGACGAAGGCAGAACTCCGCAGTATAGATCAGAAAACCAGGAAACATATGACAATACACAAAGCACTACACCCAAGAGCAAATACGGACAGACTATACATAACATGAAAGGAAGGAGGGAGAGGACTACTAAGTATAGAGAACTGCGTCAACATGGAGAACAGAGAACTGGGGCAATATCTGAAAACCAGTGAAGACGAGTGGCTAAAGAGTGCATGGGAAGAAGGACTAGTAAAAGTAGATGAAGACCCAGAAATAAACAGAGACAGGAGAAGGACAGACAGAACAGAGGACTGGCACAACAAACCAATGCACGGACAATACATGAGACAGACTAAAGAACTAGCCAGCGATGACACATAGCAATGGCTACAGAGGGGAGAGCTGAAGAAGGAAACTGAAGGAATGATAACAGCGGCACAAGATCAGGCCCTAAGAACCAGATATGTCCAAAGAACGATAGATAGAAATAACATCTCTCCCATATGTAGGAAGTGCAATACGAAAAATGAAACCATAAACCACATAGCAAGCGAATGCCCGGCACTTATTCAGAACCAGAACAAAAAGAGGCATGATTCAGTGGCAAAAGCCCTCCACTGGAGCCTGTGCAAGAAACATCAGCTACCTTGCAGTAATAAGTGTACGAGCACCAACCTGAGGGAGTGATAGAAAACGATCAGGCAAAGATCCTCTGGGACTATGGTATCAGAACGGATAGGGTGATACGTGCAAAATAGACCAGACGTGACGTTGATTGACAAAGTCAAGAAGTAAGTATCACTCATTGATGTCGCAATACCATGGGACACCAGAGTTGAAGAGAAAGAGAGGGAAAAAATGGATAAGTATCAAGATCTGAAAATAGAAATAAGAAGGATATGGGATAAGCCAGTGGAAATTGTACCCATAATCATAGGAGCACTAGGCACGATACCAAGATCCCTGAAAAGGAATCTAGAAAAACTAGACGCTGAAGTAGCTCCAGGACTCATGCAGAAGAGTGTGATCCTAGAAACGGTGCACATAGTAAGAAAAGTGATGGACTCCCAAGGAGACAGGATGCAACCCGGAACCCCACACTATAAATACCACCCAGTCGAATTAGAGGACTGTGAAAGAGCAAAAAAAGAAAATAATAATAATAATTTATTATTATCATTGACACAGATAGGCAGCATAGGCGGCGGGCCTATAATACATCCCTCTCAAAAGGGCACTTTTAATATAGTAGCAAAAGGGGCAGGTGCTTGGGCACCCTAGCAACCCCCCTCTGCACGTCCCTGTTAGGCAGTAACTACCGTCTGGTAGGCGGGTAGGCCCGTCTGTAAACACTCCACTTTGCTTTCGGCCGTCTTCTGATGAAGACGTATGTTTGTGAGCTCTTGCTAACTAGCCGTTAATCATTTTCCTGGTGGGATCTTTAGCTTTTTTCATTTTGAATAAATATGTATATACTTTCTTTGATATTAATAATTATTTGACTTCAATGATTAATATGCAAACCCACTTTTCGTGATAGCCTTTATAGCTGCCTTTTTACTTTGTGTTAAGGGTCGGCAGCAAGGGTATGCCAACATCTTTATTAGTACATATTTTTGCCCTTTAACGTTAGGATGAGACATGTATTCGTGTTGGTTATCCTAACTATGGAATTGTACCTGTGACTCGTAGCATGCTGTAATATTGGTCCTTGAGTGTGTGTACTGTTCCCTTGCTGGTAATCATATTCATTTACCACTGCTATCCTGGAGTTTCATCACTGGACAAATCTTTCACTGCTGCCCTGTGATTATTAACTCTATTTCTGCTGGTAAATATACCTCAACCTGTAGAAGAAGACTTGCAGAATTTGGAGAAGTCAAAGAGGAAGAGAGCTCGTCGAGTGTCATCTTCCTCTTCAGAATCATCATATTTTTTATCAGCCTCCACCCCTTCGACTTCTAAGGCTCCCTGTTGAAGAAAAAGGCAGTCTCCCCCCTCCACACAAAGAAGTCTTGTCACAGGACTTCTAACGGTCTGCCTCCTCAAACTGAGGAGGCCGTTGGGTCTTCCACTGGCTCTCCCATTCCTTTGGGAACAGGAACCGTTGCGCTGTCCCTAGGTCCTAGTGTCTCAGGAGCCGTAGAAGCGCAAACTTCGGTTTGCATTTCTGCTGCTAGTCCTAGAGGTTCTGCCCCAAGACTAGCGGTGATTGCTCGGTTCCCAGGGTTGACGTGACAGTCCTGCCAGACTGTGCATGCAGAGACTGGCAGGGGCTCCCCGATTCGGCCCTCTCGAGAGGTTTCGGCCTCGATGAGGACTTGGACGTGTCAGAGGACGGTATCGGCTCTATCCAGTCAGGTGCATGCTCAGCCCCACCCAGACAATGGTCATGTTCATGTGACCGACCGGTCTTGGTGGCGGTGAACGTTTCACCTGCTGTACGAGTTTCGTAAACCTCCTCGGGAAAGCGTTTTCTCCAGACTATAACGCTTTCCTAGACTCGTGTCATGGCCATCACCGCAAGTTGATGGCTGGCTGTGACTAACTTCTCCTGCTAGTTCCGCTAGCAAGGCGAGTGAGAGCATCCAGTCTTCCTCACCTGTTCCCTCTACTTCCTATGGTTACGCCAGGAGGGGCGAGGTGAATAGGAGGGATCCTGCAGAGTACTCTCTGTAGGATTCAGTGTTGGAGGACTACGTTCCTGGAGGGACCTTAGGGCCCTACCGGACGTATGTCCACGTCGTTGAGGAAAGATCATATGTCAAAACTGGAGACTGTCTCCATACCTTTTTCTGTCCTTTGGGTGGATTTCAATTCGCAGTCCTCTGTGGGTTCTTGCATTCTGGGAGCCTCGATTGTATATTCTATTGTACTCTCATTCCAGTCTTAAATGTTCGCATTTAGGACTAGTTTTTATACCCGTTCCTCCTTGATTTCTACAGGAGTCGACGAGGGGCCCCACCCTGATTTGGGGGTCTCAACGAGTATTAAAATTCTTTGGAATTTCTAGGACTCTCCGAGTGTTTTGGTCTTCTACGATCAGCAAACACTTGGGAGAGACGAGAATTCCTGATAATTGTTACTATGACAGCCGGGAATCTTGCTGAATGCTCGAATTCCTTGGAATTTCTGGCATTCTCAGTGTTATGGTTTTCTGTAATTTCCAAACACTTGGGCGAGACAGACATTCCCAGTGATTGTTATTACAAAAATCGTGAGTCTCTCTAAGCCATTAAATTCCTTGGAATTTCTAGCGCTTCCAGAGTGATTTGGTTTTTTGAGATTTCCAAACACTCGGGCAACAGGCATTCCCAGTGATTATTACAATAATTGGGAGTCTTGCCGAGCGCATAGAGCCCTTGGTTTCATTGGAGGCTCGCCAAGTGCTCTGCTTCATCATATTGCCAAGTACCAGGGCGAGACAAGGCTTACCCGATTATTGTCATAAAAAAGTTGGGTTTTTCTTGCTGAGCTTGGAAATTCTTACGAATTCTAACACTCGCCGAGTGCTCACTATTACGAGTGCTTGGATGGCGAGACGAGTCTTTACCCGTACAGATGAGTCTGCTCCTCAGTCTGGTTTGGAGTTATGTAGAGCTTGGAACTGCATGCAACACCTTCTGGATGAATGTTCAAGTACCGTCCTTGTGTATTGGACCTTAGGGTCCGAACACGTAGGACAGTAGACACAGAATCCCCCAAGGGGGGTCGTACATCCACAGTCAGTGATAATAGTCTTCACTCCATCATGATAGTGGCGCAAGACGAGAGAAGGGACCAAGCTGCGTTGGTGGCTCAGACACACCTGTGAAAGCCAGGAATGGCTATTCTTCAGGTGCCAAGATCAATGTTGCTGTCCCTTGGGCAGCAACATCGATCTTGGCACCTGAAGAATAGCCTTGGGACAAAGCATCTGAAGGAGATAAGAGGAGGTCCTCTGTGTAGTCCTCTTCATGAGGTTCGATCACGGAGAAGATAGACGAGTAGCAAGACGTGGCAAGTTCTCGCCAGCTTTTACTGCATTTAACTCCAGTCAACTTTCGCTCGCGTGTGAGCGAACGAAACTGTTGTAGGAAATGAATACTTCATTTAACAGAGTGAGAACATCGCAAGTTCTGGGAAGAGCAGGCAAGAACAGTCAATCCTCCTCTCTTTTTTCCCTCTACTTCCTGGTTATACTGGAATGAGCAAGGAAATAAGAGGAATTCTATGGAGTCTACTCCTCAGAGTTTGAACCCGAGAGATTATGTTTTTGGTTCAATCTTAGGATCTTATGAACATACATCAATCTGTTCAGGATGGATAGTACCGAGAGGTTTGCACACCTCTCCAGTGCTACTGTTTTGGGAACAACCAGTTCGGCTTCAACTAGTCGTCTTCGGTATCCAGTTATCACCATAGAAGTCTTCCTTCGGGAAACTTCACCTTCGCTCTCTTCATTAGAGAATGAAGGTGGTCTGCTTCCAGTCCTTATTCTTGTCCCTCGAATAAAGAAGAATTAGGCTGGAGTGTGATTACAGGAACCTACAAATATTTCTCTCTCGACGTGCTTCTGTTATCAGTTGCATTGTCCGAGTAGTCTTAATTAACCTGGAACTCAGGACAGCCTTTCGGGTCTTCCAAGAGTTACCGGTTTTGATTTTGAGATAACTATTGGTATTATTTCCCATCAACACCAGAGCATTTGCATTATCACTGAACAAGAGGGTTTTCTTTCCTTCCATTTTGGTTAAAATACAGATGCTTGAGTGTACCTTTTTAGCGCTCGATAGTTCTAGTTGAACGCATTCCCTCACTACCAGGCAACTCAGTATGACAAGTCGAGTGAGTGGTATAGGGCTCTGTCTCAGTACTGCTTGCTCTCCGAGATTCTTTGCGGTTTGGTATTGTTTCTCCTCTGTCGAGGATTAACTACCAATTCAAAGCTCTCTGCCCGGCAATCACAGATGTAGATCTTTGGTTGGATCGGAATTCTTGCATAATGCCCATCTCTCCTGCACCACATTTACTGTTGCGAGAATTTTCAGACAAAGATATATCTAATTAGGCTCGTTATCATCTTTCTGTTTACCCCACGGTATAACAGAAGTCTGTAGCCTAGTCTTCTGTTCCATCTCACCTGCCCCATCGGCTGCTGTGATGACACAGAATGATTTTCTTCAGACAATTCGAGTTTTGTCTTCTAATATACATTTCCTAATTCGTAAGGTGTTCAATTATTCTTTGTTCACCCTGAATTGTAAATGAATAACAGAAGACTTCGCCTGTTCCCCACCCAACTAACTCTGCTTCTAATTTAGTAAATAGAAACTTCCTCCCTGATCCAACTCACAAGAAGCAGTTCTTCAGGCAGTACAATCCCTGTGTTTTCATTACTGAAAGACTCTCCTCTTTCATTGCAAACTCTGACTTTCTCGCCAAGCGGCAATGAAATAGCAGATTAGCTTTTTCAGACCTCTGTAAAACAACAGGGATTAAAGCCGTCTTCACTGGTTGGTGTCATCGATGGGACTTTTTCTATGATCAGAATCTTGAGAGTTTACTTCTCTCAATTCAACCTTAGTCATTCATTAGTGATATGGTATTGTTTCTCCCTGGCTGAGATTCAACTACTGATGAGAAACTTCTGTCTTGCCATCACTGGGACCTCTTCTCTAGAAGGCAATTGACTATCGTTTGATGTGTGCCTACCTCGCGAGAATCATCATCTCGGCTTTTAACATCGTTGGCGAACAAGATAGATGATTTGTATGGTTATTCTCAGCATAATCCTTAAAAGGCTGGTGTCATGTTGTGACTACATCTCGGATGCGTGACAGCACAGTCAGTCGGTATCTGTTGACGAGTCCGAGTCCTTCATGATCTGCGCTGTGGACTTTGTATTGGTTGATCCAGATCAGTCATTACTTTGCCCATTTTGGTGTGTTGCTGTACCCATGAAGGATCGACTCCCTTCATTGAGTGCTGATGCCTTTATCCACTGCAGACTGCCAATGCAGAAGTGTCCAATGACACGTCTTCTCTGCAGTTTAATATTCCAGTGGATGGGTACATTTAATCACTCCAAAGAATATGTCAGACTGGGAGATAGATGAGGTCTCATTGCGACCATATTTATATCTCTCTTCCTTCGGGAAGTCCCTTAGGTCCTTGGAACCTCTTTTCCTTGGACCGGTGGTGGATGCTTTCAGGTTGTGTTTGCTTACCCGGCTCCTTCAAGAGGACAAGTTGCATCTCGCCTATGGTGTGTGGTTCTAGAGGTAAGAAGGTTGCGAGAGTGACTGGCCTCTCCACCTTCCCCTCCTTGTCCTACTCCTCTTCCTTCAGGTTGAGGATAGGACTCGAACTTACACTGGCTGGTTGGGCGATTGATGCGGTAAGCTTACACATCGAGCTTTCTTTCTGTTTTTCTTATCAGAATCATAGAAGCAATCCCACTCCTTCCTCTAGCAAGGGGAGGAAGGAGACTGGCAATAATGCAAATTCTTCCCAGAACTTTGTATTAATGCCTTCAACTATAGAATATTCTTCACACCCCTTTTTTCGGATCAGTTACAATTCCTCACTCAATTCGAAAAGACCCAGAAGTCTGACTCTTGATCATGCAGCTCCTATACTATGATCAAGTTGTCAGAGGCAGGGCATTCCTCCTCACTCTTACGACCAGGAGGAATGTCCCAGGTGTGTAGAACTCCAGTCAGTTATAGAGGCTCACTCACATTCCTCCCACCAATCAGTGAGTCTTCCTTATGTAAAGGACCGAGGGCTTGTATATCATGTAGGAACAAATCACAATCTTTGATAGTAAATTGTATTTTTCCTAGCTATACAAATCTGAGGTCCTTTACATTAATACCCACCTCATGCCACCCCTCAATCTGAACCTGGGCCGAAAGGCAAAGTGGAGTGTTTACATCCTAGCAGGCTGGCCTATCAGTATCCGCCTACCAGAGGGCAGTTACTCCCTAACCAACTTGTTCAAGAATTTAATGGCTGTAATTCCAGCCTACACTGAAAGTACTGTCGCGCACAATAGTTCGTTCCCTCCGCTGTTCCAGAGAGAGAACACGAATCCGCGACTATGAAACCCCGGAGGAATTGAACAAGTAACTAATTTAGAACCCAACAGATGTCGCACCGTGAGGGCAAGGAAGGAGGAGTGTGGGAAGAAGGTGTTTTTTTGAGCAGTGTAAAGTCTCCATAACCTAATATCGTTAAAAGTTTTTGTTGTTGACGATACTGGGTTTGAGTATATAATGTGCAGTTAAAGAAATATGCGGAATAAATATGAGAATAAAAGTGCTTCGGGAGTTAGTATTCAGAATTAACATTTCCTATCAACAGACACGACTCTCCACAAGATCGATACAAAACTTGCACCTACAGTCTTAACGGTGGTGTTCTGTAATCTGCAATCCACCTCAGTATATATATATATATATATATATATATATATATATATATATATATATATATATATATATATATATACACATATATAACATCTATAGCAACAAATTAGCAACATTTTCAGTTCACTTACAAATTACGGCTATTTGTAATTTTCTTGAAATACTAACACAATATGAAATATTAAGATATTTTCACCAATGTAACAAGTTCGTATTTAGTTGAAAGATAGATAGACAGAAGCAGAGAAAAAAATATTGATAATAGGACAGAAATAAAGACAAAAACATTAGAGAGAGAGAGAGAGAGAACCTTTCAAGTTCTTTTCTAGATTAACACCATAGTGAACAAGCCTCATCTTATTGGTTTCGTTTTATCACCAGGACAATCGCAAAACATCAGATACCATCAACTTTACTACATGTCTTTCTTAATGACATCTTCATTATTGTTTTCACGATGCATTGTAGTAGAAAATAACTTAACTCAGATTCTGTGTTGCATGGAGCAAAGTAGTTTTCCAGTGCCGATGTAGTTATAGCTAAGACTAGTGTGTAAACGAGTTAACTTTTACTGACAATATTGATTGACATATTCCAAAAGCAATTACCAGCGAATATGGTGTTGTAGGAATTTACCTTCTCTCTCCAGAAAAGTCAACTGCAGTGGTCCTTCCCCTTCTCTGACTAGTTCCTCTCTTGGGAGGGTTAGGGACCACTATTTGCTACCTTAGCATTGGTGAGTTTGGTTGCCTAGTATATGACCAATCTTAGGCGCTGCAGCTTTTAGCTCAACTAATTTGATCAGGGTCTATTTCTTCTACTTTTTGGATCTTCTTTCAATATTCCAGCCTTAGTGTCAACTCCTGTGCAACCTTCTCATGCAAAGGAAAAGAAAGACTTATAGCTGTTTTAAGGTCCTATATGCTAGCCAGTCAAAGATCAATCAGTATTAACACTGATAAACATCCATTCATGTAATACTAGTTTGCTATGATCACAATTGAAAGAAGTGAATAATTGTAAAGAACTCTGTAAATATGACGTTACATTTCCTGATGTCGATGTCAGGCTCTGTTCTACAAAGTTTATGGGGTATCAAGTGGCTTAAGTCAGTAGCAGTAGATGGTAGGATGCGGAACAAGTCTCTGTCATTTGTGTGTGTCCCGAGTCATCTCCTATCATAGGTATACCTCTTACTACAGGTATGGGAAGCGTCATCCTTAAACCTTTGGTATAGGCTATTCTGTTAATTTAAAGTGTCCACATCATAAAATTGCTTGTGGATTAGTAGTTTTCATGACATTTCTAACGAATGTTAAAAACAATGTTGATTTTATAATCAAATTGAATAGTTTAAATTTAAATTTTGATTTTAATATGGTTAGTTTTGATGTCTCTTTATTTACAAAACTGCCTGTAGATGATTTACTTGAATATTTGGAGGATGAATTAGAACGTCATGACATTCCCTTAACTGTAGCAAACCTCATTAGTCTTGTAAGGTTATGTATCAAAGATAGTATTTTTTGTTTTAATGGGGAATTTTTTGTACAAAAGTGGCATGGC
>NC_061101.1:40660400-40715400 GCF_015104395.2 Macrobrachium nipponense
CATACAGTGCATATTGCATTTAGTAAATGGTGTATAAATCCTTTGACAGTCTTGACAGACATCCAAGAAAACACTTTTTAAAGAGTATGGGTTTGCACTATTGTTTACATAAGAAGAATCGCATAGCAATGGCGGCAGGCAGTGCACATCACAGACTGCTTAGCTACTATGCGCTGTCCAATCTCTCCTCTCGATATCTATGGTTTTAGGCATCCTTGATCTCAAATGAGAAGTGAACAGTCTTCTCGATGATTAGAGACACGCCCGCCACCACGTACCCGATTGCAGCCGTGTACATAGCAGCCTGGAAAGGGAAGCTTTTGTTAGTAAATTTGTGTGGTCTAGAAAAAACTTGAGTTGCAACGATGAGTTACATACAAAGTCCGCACCTTTCGCAACTTGTGGAACCCGTCTTTGGTTGCAGATTTGGTTGGCCGCTACCACGTGCCAAAAGTAGCGGAGTCGCAGGTTGCGGAACTCAAAAATTTAATTCCGTAACCACTCCCGTTCAAAAACGAAAAATGTAACGAGATGTCATAACGTATTGCTATTTGCCTGGTTAACGGTTAACCATTGGCCGTTGCAGTCTTAGATGCAGGATTGAACTGGTTTTGATGGCGCGGCACGGCAACCCGTGCTCCCGGCCGGCGCCGCTAGTGCTGCCACTCCTTGGATTTTCCTACTAGACCTAGCTTTTTTTTTTTTTTTTTTTTAGCTCCGAGCATTTGGAGTCTTGGAGTTTTTTTTTGCATAAGAATCAGGGAATATGGTTTTTGGGCAAGGTAATGAAATGTTTATAATTTTCTATTTTTCTCAGTACCAGTTTTTGTGGGTCAGACATCTTGAATCCCAACAGGTCGTCCATCACCGCCCACAACTTAGAACACCTCGTTTTCATGAAGGGGAACCTCAAGACTCTCAAAAAGCTGCAGGAGGAAGAGGAGGGGGAGGACTGAGGAGGAGTTTCAAAATATAATTTTTTTTTATGTATTTTTCGCGCTGATTTAGTGATTTGATACTTAACAGTAAAAATACTATTGTATCCTTGCAAAATATGTTTACTCTATTAAGGTATTACCCTAATAGGGTAAAAACAGTTTTGTCCCACTATTTTGTGTTTAAATCTATAAATATGCTAGAATTTGTTTAATTAAAAAAAGCTATGCATTTTTGAGTTGCGTCTTACAGTAAAAGTAACGGTAGTGGAGGTGCGGGGAACGGTTTCTAAAAGTTCAAAAAGTTGCAAAAGTAGCTGTAGCGGCAACCACTTCTCAAAGTTGCGGAGATGCGGGGTGCGGAACTAAAATTTGAGTAGCGATGCCCAGTTTAACAAAATGCAGACATACATAATACATAGGTACTACATAAAAGCACTCTAATTATATATATATATATATATAAAGTTTACGTGTGTGAAGAAAGCTCTGTGGCCTACTCAAATGTATTTTACCTTATTGTTCCCGTGACCCGTCCGCCGTCAGTGACGGTCAGTCTCATTTCAGTCCGATTGTTGTTGGTGGTAACTACTCTCGCTTGATCCGGTGGAAGTGTTAAAAGTTCAATATTTCGAGTGCTGTACTTGTTTTTTTTAGCAACATGACCGTTAATAGTGCATCATCGTCGTCCCGTGTATTTTACGTTAGTGAATTAAGCGTTTTGATGTAAGCAAATGTTAGCGAAAGGAGTGGCAGAATTGTTGTGGTGACTAGCGAACGCTAAACTTCACAAGCTAAGCGGAAACGAGAATACTTCAGACAAGCCGTTGGTGAGTATTTGTGCTATATATGTTAAAATATGTTGATATTGCTTATACTGGAGTGCTGGAGCAAGATCTTTCATTGAATAATATTAATCCTTTTGTTTTTGTGGACAAGATGAGCTCGTTTAGGCCGATCGTGTGGCCTGAAGTTAAGAACTTACCTCCAGTTAGGCCTATTGTTAACGCAGAAAAGGTGTTATTGTTGTTATAACTGTTACAGTTGTATTCTTCGGTATGTGATCGTGAATAACTTTGCAATTTCATACATTGTTTAACGTTGCTACTTGGTTGGTGTCAGTATTGTATAGCTACTAGTATAACACTGAAGTGGTTGTACAGTATTTGTCTTGTTTTCCTTATCAGCTTTGCGATTGCAGTGACTATATTCTGGAACAGATATCGCAAATTCATTTTAATGTCTATACAATGTTAGCTTATTGTTTATAAATACTGTTGCCTCTACCCACTGCCATGAATTCTAAGCATCTAGACTATATATAGCTCCTTTCATAGGAAGATTACATCACCTAACCTTATTAGCCTTCAATATTAGTATACCCGGTTTGAAGAAAAATTGGCTGACAGTAGAAAAACACACACCTCGAAATACGCTCCCAAAAATAGATTTCTCAATTTTTAGAAATACCGCCGAAACATGAAAAAACCGTTAGAATTTGGTGTTCCTTTTAGCATCAGGGTTTAAGAGAAATTCATGCGACTCTATGCATTCTGAATGCTTAGCTTGATTTGGCTAACCTGTCGTAGCCTTCCTTTGCTCCCATAGGATAAGTGCAGTGATTAGTATGTAAATATTTTTTCTTTACTAACAAATCTTTTTGAAACATTTTATATGTCAGTATACAGACGGCTTTCATGAAATACAGCCCGGCCTTGTCAATAGTGAGTTCTTTAATTAATGTTCCCTCTTCGGAGTCAGGAATTCTGAAGTGTTACTGTTGGTTGCATTACCCTCTCTCCCTCCCCGCCCAGTGCGCCACAATCCTACCCAGTTTATTGGTGTGATGCGATTTCTACTTATTTCAGTTGCGACAATGAATTTTATCACTGAGAATGAAAAAAATTATGAAGAAAAAATCGTAACTGAGGTATGCATGTTAGACATTTTTAGTTTGTACGTACTTCTACGAAAACGCAACAAACCTATGCAACGACTTGAATAGTAAGTACCTACTGTTTGCTGTAATAGTATAGGTTGTTAGTCGTCAAGTGGTTTTGACAGTCGCTATTGAAAAATATTTTGCAGTCGGATCTTTTGGGACATTAACAATAGTTCCATACATTTCAAAGGGTTCTTAATATTACTAACTGGTACCTAGCTATTGCGTATGATCCCGCAACTTGATATATAAGTAAGTGTAAGCCAATCAGCCGATATCATTTATCAGCAATGTTGAGGACACTGTTTCGATGTCAGAGCAGCTGATGCCGACTTGACTTATGTCTACCACCATCACACAATTCCGGTCTTTCACTCGATATCAGGGACATTTTCGTAGAGAAACAGTGCGGCCATTTCGCCTCACGGGTCGCATTGTTGGTATCATGAAAAAGGGTGTTTGCAATGTCATATACACTTAGCTTAGGTGCACCCTTTTTACCCGTATATAATACATTCCCGATTCCTTGCTTCAGTCTTTTTGTCTAATCTCTCTAACTATTGCTTTTTTTTACAGTGTTTTTTTTCTCAGTTTCACCTTTAGAACCTTGTACTGTACTCTATCTTCTTGATTTTTCTAGGGTTCTTTTCTTGCTGCCCAACCACCCCAATCCCCTCCTTTCACTGTCGTAAACGCGTAATAGCCGAAAGTACCCCAGTTCTTGGTTTCAAAGTTTAATCTTCATTAAATCAAATCACAAATAATTTTTTTTTTTTGTGGCAACATGGAATTCCTGAGGTCGTGGAAAAAGGAAAATGTGGTGGCAGAAGTATAAGACTGTCATTTCAGACCCGAAAATAAGTTTTTAGAAAACTGCTACACATCTCAGAAGTCTAGTGGAAATTTAGGCTGGATTGAAAACAAGCTCAAAAAGTGTACAGAGTGGTGGAGTGGTTTACTGTTTACTGAAGGCAGGACCAAAATGTGACATACTGGACAGACCAAGTTGCATTCCTGGTATTCACAGTTTACTCCTTGCAAGGTGCGTGATGATAGATTTATTCTTAAGTTCTGTGATAATTTATAATAGAATGCAATGGCATATGAAATTTAGGCCAAAGGCCAAGCGCAGGGACGTATGTGAACATCGAAGGGGGAAATTGACGGTAAAAATGTTTTAAAGGTGTAATAGGAGAAAAACATCGCACTTGCACATTGAAACAATAGTTAGCAAAGGGCGGAAAGTAAGATTAGAAAAAAGAAAAAAAGAGAATATGAATGGAGGCACAGTAAAAGGAATGAGAGTGGTTGAGCAAAGCACTTTAAGTAACGCGTGCAGTGCACTGAATAAGGTGCACTGGCGGCACTAACCCCCTACGGAGATAATTCATAATGAGACCTCTGATCCCCCATGTTTAGACCAGTAGGACTGACCCGAAGGACCAGAATTTGAACGACAGGAGGCAATCTAAGAACGGCAGAGTTGAGAAGGAGGGCGGCTCAGTGCAATGAGTGAAAGGGAACTAGCTGAAAGGCCTTTTAGTTCATTGGTTTTTAGATGTGCATTATTATGAAAATGTTTGACCTAGTAAATGGGTTGTAAGAATGATCATTGCTCTTTGAACAAATGTTTATTAGAAACATTTCGAGAGCTCATAAAGGAAATTCTTGTCTAAAGATATTTCTATTGTAAATTAGCCTTGTTGTTTAGATTGGGCTGGCTATATGCCGGCACGGACTCTACCTTCTAGAGCAGCCCGTGATCAGCTGATCAAGAGGCTCCTGACTTCACCGGCTGAGTAACGTCTATAGGTTAGGTTGGGGAATAGTGAGGCTTAGGCTGAAGGTCTTCAAAATCGGAAAACGATGGAATGAGGAGCAAATAATATGCACTTCTCGCCATCGACCCCGATTTTTAGGCAAAAATGTGACATCATGTTATATGTAAGTTGACTTTTATTATATTTTTCTTCCTCTAAAACCTGAGCTTTCATCTGGATTTCCGCGATTCCCTCACATTCTTTTTCAATTTCCGCTGATGAAGGATTCCATGACAACCCAAGTTTCCCTCTAATGATCTTAAGGTAATTACTTGATTTGCTCTATATCCAAACTCCAAAGTACTCCACCTGTAATTCCCTATTTTTTATCCATACCGCTGTCGATATCGATAAAAAAGAAAAGTAGTCAACTCCACATCTTGTGATTTATGAGTAGTCAGTGGGACGTGCAACCCCATAGGGGGTTAGTGCTGTCGGTGTACTTCACACATGGTGCACTGTAGGCATTGATGGAGGTTCTTTACGACGTTCCTTCGGCTCCTAGCTGCAATCCCTTTCATTCCTTTTACTGTACCTCCTTTCATAGTCTTTCTTCAATCTCACTTTCCGCACTCTTCTAACAATTGTTTCCTAGTTCAGCTGCGAGGTTTTCCTCCTGTTACACTTTGTAACCTTTTAGTCTCATTTTTCCTTTCAGCGCTGAATGACCTCATAGGTCCCGGCACTTGGCCTTCGGCCAAGATTGCATATTCTATGGGACGTGCAACCTAATGTCCTTATTTAGCCCAGACCCGAAGAAAGCAGGATTCAGCAGTTTAAAAGAATTTATTTTTCTAACCAGCGCCAAGAAATGACGCTTCATTGACAAATGTCTTTGGAGAAACAGGGCTATGAAACTTTTCCCTGATATTGTTCGTTTGAATTCAGATTCTATATTCATCGACCCTATTTTTAGGGACAGACTCTAGAAAATGCAGTGGTATGATAAAAATAAAAATTACGTGAAACGCACTGATGCTGACCTACCTGAAGGTGCGTGAGGGTGAGAGCTGATATTTTCGATCCACTTTCATCTTGTCCGGAAGTTGTTTGCGGGATCTTTCTCACCTCATCTTCTTGCCACTTCGCTATCAGGCCGCCTTCGACCATACTCAGCAGTCTGGAAAATCCCAACAGTCATTTTTATTCAGAAGTGAAAATCGTCTATCTCCCGAGGAAATGAGCTTGAAGAATGGATTCTAAACCTGGTTTACAAATCTGATTTTTTTTATGATCGTGGGAAAGAAATCTCCATGAAAAATGTTGTTTAGAATAAGCATTGTCATGGCAAAAGTAAATGTGTCGTGGACTTTTCTTCTTAAATGATACATCAAGAAAAGTATGGTATTTACATAGTTGAAAAGCAACTGGTATGAAGGACTGATCAGAACTGTTGATACTTGAGTTTCCATTTAGTATGTACCCTCTTCTGGGCGTTATCACTTAGCATATATTTCGGAACCTTCTGGTAACTGTGATGAAGTGAAAAGAGTGGCAGTCTGAATAATGGATCAAGTTCATTCATCGTCATAACAAAGACGGAATGACTTCTAGTTTAGTGCATTCAGCAGGTGCTTGCTGTGTTTGTTAAAAAAAAAAAGAAAGAAAACCTCAATAAATGGGGTCTTGTGTAACATCGTGAAGACACTTAATGCAGAACTTGCCTACGAAAAGTAGACAGCTCTTGAAAGTGAATAAGAAACTATAGCAGGCTTCAACTTGCATCCACGTGAAAGGTGGTAAACTTTAAATATCGGTTTCTAAAAGGTTGATTTTTATATATTTAATTACTTCCTTATGGCAATACAATTAAAGATTAAAAAACCAGATTTCCCTGGGGTTGTTTGCACCATCTGTGCTCTTCCTATGGTAATTACAGTCAACCATTCTTCATTTACGACACTTATGCCCTGCATAAATCCATCAGAAATTAATGCTTCCCTTTGATAAAGATTGGGTAATACGGTTTCGTTTAGAACATCCTTTGAAAATGATAACATTTTGTCCTTGGCTTTTGAATTGAGGTTGACAATGTACCGTAACTTCCTTTGTGTATTTATAGGTACAAATTAAAATGATTTCGTTGAATGTGGTCGTAGGAGGCTAGCAGAGTAATGTTCAGCCATGATACCCTTCATTATATGAGAGGTTTAACGACTTAAATTTCAAATTAAAGCTTTAGCTAATCGACTTCTGAATTTCTCCAGCGGAAGGTGATACCTCGCTAACTGAAACATTATTCAGTAATTTTTTCATTCTTTCACAATAACCCGTAGAGGTTAGGGCCGTCACGCGGTACACCGTAGGCATTACTTAATTAAGGTTCTTTGCAGCATTCCTTCAGCCGAAGGATGCAACGTCTTTCATTCCTTCTACTGTACCTCCATTCATGTTCTCTTTCATCGTTCTTGCTATCCACTCTCCTAACATTTGTTTCATAGTGCAACTGCGAGATTTTCCTCCAGTTACACCTTTCAGTATCCTTTACTGTCGGTTTCCGTTTCAGTGCTGAGTGATCTCATCGCTCCCAGTGCTAGGCCTTTGGCCTATATTCCAATTTTCATTTCATTCCATCTTTTCATATTCTGGTAAATAGATGACTTGAAGCTACTTTTCAATAAAGACCGTTTGATCTTAACGATTGATACGCCATCTTCACTATCAAGTTACCTTTTATTCCTTTTATTCAAGGAGTTTTAACTAATTATGGTTCAGCACCACTGAATTCACTTTCTTACCTTTTCTATTATGATTGAATCTGCTAAGTTTTCCATTCATTTTTCTAGTGTTATCCTGAAGACATCTATCTGTATGGTCTCCTGACCTTCACCCCCTGGTCATCGGGCCTCCCTCAAAATAACTCTTCTCTCGCACTCTTAAACCCATATTTACTACATAAATTCACTTCATAAAAGTTTACCAAATGAAAATTTACTAGCCTATATGAAAATTGAACTGTCGTCTTGCTTAGCTACAGAAAGCCAGCAGTGTTCAAACACAAAGTCTTGGAAGGAAGCAGATGAAAGTTGGGTCAGTTCACTGCATCAGAAGAATTTTCTCTTAATTTGCGAGCTTATTTATTTCCCATGGTTGTCAATTATACGTGCGGATTCGAGAGAGAGAGAAAAAAAAGAAAAGAAAAAAAGAAACCGGTTACTCGAATTTTGTAGACATAATACAGAAGCATTAATATTAAAATCTCTGTGATGACGAAAATGGAACTAAATAGTAATCTGATAAGAGTACCAAGGAATGTTTTACGTCTTGATATAAATGACAAAACTCAGAGGAACGAATATAATGGTGCTACATTGGGTTGTTTTCTAAGCGTCACCTAGCTAGTACTGAACACCGTATGGTAAATGTAAAGTAGACGGCTGGATGAAGATATCTTTTATTAATGTAATTTATCGACCACACAATATAGAAATGGGTGTATATAATACTTTGATACCCGAAGGGCTGGTACTAAACACAGCGTCCCATGCAAGGAGCTTCCGGTATTTTTAGTACTAGCACCTCGGAGTAGGTGACGTGTAGATAAGCCAAAGTAGTTCGTCCCATACATAATTATAATACCACTGCAAGTTTCAAGAGAATAGTTAATGACATTATGCTCGGGAAAAAATGGACAATTTTTTCTAAAAGCTGCGGATAAAAGCTAGTATACTATATACGTGTTTCCGATCTAGCAGTGCGGTCGATGCAACAATACAAAGCATCTCTAATAGCCAAGAAATGTCCTTACTTTTGATCGAAGATTTTCTTGTAAGGTGCCCCTTGCGGAACGGCAATTCCCACATCCTGAGGGAAGAATTTCTGTCGCCCAAAGTAAAACTTTCTGTCCCCCATCTGCATGGCTATGACTCTGGAGACGAGGTAAGGGCCCATGTACACGTATTTCCTCTCCAGAATCTTCAGGTCAAGAGAAACAGTTGCCAGTGATTTTTGGGGTAACTGATTATATCATCTGTGCTGTCTCGTCATAGAATTGTCTATCAATGTTTTGATACGATCTGCTTACAGGATAGGTATTGTGCAATATCTTCATGCATTTAGGCGTTGGTTACAAGAAGAATAACGTAAGTGTAATTTTTATTTGTGTGTCATGATAATAAAGATTACAGTTGCTTTGTTGTGACTCTGGAGCAGAGGTGATTAGCCATGCACACACATTATTTCCTCTTCGTATATAATAGTGGTGATTGGATCATTATGCTTAGGTGGGTTCGACGAGCTGGTGGTGAGCCTTCAGTGTATTAAGCACCCAATGCGGAAGTTTTCTGCAGGTCTTAATTTTGATTATTATATTGTATATGTACACAAAAACATTTATATACTTTATACAACTATACTGAACGTCGAACCCACCTAAGCACGAGGTGCCAATCACCACTATTTTAAATGCAGAGGAAATACGCATCTATGGTCCCATCCCTCGACAATGCAATCGTAATCTGTATAATCATGACGCACACGTAAACGATTGCTCATAGTCTATTCTTTGCTTAAAAATGTATATATTCATAGTTTGTATATCCAAGTTAATTTGATACTACATATACCCTTTTCATCCCTATCACGGGCGAACTGACGAAGCTCTCCGGACGGTCTTTGTGGTTGAATAATGGCCATATTTGCTTGTAGATGCCCTCCGTGGCCTCCTGTAACAATTCGAAGGGTAAATTAGGATATAGGCTTTAAAGAGTACGGGTATACATATTTACATTAATACAGAAATAAATGGTATTGATGCCAGCGTCCCTTCGGCCACTAGCTACAACCCCTTTCATTCCTTTTACTGCGCTTTTGTTCATATTCACTTTTTCCATCCTCTTCCAACAATTGTTTCATAGAACAAATGCGAGGTTTTCCTCCTGTTACACATTTAAATCCTTTTTACTCTTAATTTCCTTTTCAGCGTTGTAAGACCTCACAGGTCCCAGTGCTTGGCTTTTGGCCCAATTTTTTTTTTATTCCATTCCATTCCTTTGAAGACCAGTAGCTTCCACTTGTGACATTAAAAGACTTACTTGTGAAACGACTATAGTAGGTTCACATCAGCCGTGCATTTGATGTTTAGGCCAGTCCCTTACGACGCCCTTGATTGGCTGTTGATAAGCCAATGACAGGGCTGGAAACTCTCCGACTCTCTCGAGAGTTCACATAGGTAGGATGTATGTTCCACCTCTCCTGAAATCTCAGTCTCTCTCGAGAGAGGTGGAACATACATCCTGCCTAAGTGAACTCTCGAGAGAAACTGGGAGTTTGCAGCCCTGTGATTGGCTTATGAACAGGGCTAATCAAGAGCGTCGTAAGGGACTGGCCTAGACGTCAAATGCACGTTGATGTGAATCTACTATAGTTAGTAAACGTTTCCAAGATTAGGAGACGAAAGTCATTACCTTGAACAAGTACTCGTTAGTGGAGTCTGCCATAACGCTCAACGTATACCCGTCCTTGACGGCTCTGGGCAGGTCCTCCAGGAAGTTGATTGGGGTCTCGTAGGCCGGGATGGCTAACACTGCCGTCAGCATTCCCGAGTATAAGGCTGACAGAACACATGGAAGATATGTTAAAGAGGCTAGCATGTGGCCACCACTCCAATTATACATTATCTCTCTCAGGTATAATATATGCATATATACATGTATTACTATATATATATATATATATATATATATATATATATATATATATATATATATATATATATATCTATCTATATATACACACACACACACACATATATATATATATTATATATATATATATATATATATATATATATATATATATATGCTTAAAAAATCACAGTAGATGCACGTGACTTCATAAATAAGCGAATACCACGGGAAAATGATAGTCAGAAATCCAAGCGCTTTCGTCTTTACTCAGACATCGTCAAGGAGCTACTAAAGTACAATTGGAGAGGAAGGTCTCAGATACAAACAAGATCAGGAATACCAGATGGTTAATTATCAAAAGGGTAAAAAATTAAAAGGGATAATCCAGGATTATCGGATATCACACGGTCACAAACTTAAACAGATTCTGACCCTAACCGAAATTACAAAGTATCTTTACAGTCCAAAACATGTAAAAACTGAATATATTAATTTTGTTGCTTATATTTATCTACAACTTTTTTCATTATGAAAGCATCAAGTTTAAATAAACCAAGACTTAAATTTAGAACATTTCTATTATTTGACTTGATAAAACAAGATTCAATGATATTCCTTTTAACTGTGTCATTACATGGGACTAAGGCTCTTGCTTGACTCCAGTTAATAGGATGGTCTAAATCTCTCATATGTACGAATAATGCATTCGATATTTGCCCAGTTCTCACAGAATATTGATGTTGCTTGAGACGCTGTGAAAGAGATTTGCCGGTCTGTCCGTAATAGAATTTATCACACTTTTTGCAAGGAATTTCATATATGCAGCCTGGAAGATCTTTAGGAGAATTTTTGATTACTAAACTCTTGACATTAATATTACTGAAAACAACATTTATGTTAAAAAGCTTTAAAATTCTAGGAATATCTAATGACAAACTTGAATTTAGTAAACATAACATTCTAAAATTACCTTATGATGAAAGGTTTTTAGATATTCCTAGAATTTTAAAGCTTTTTAACATAAATGTTGTTTTCAGTAATATTAATGTCAAGAGTTTAGTAATCAAAAATTCTCCTAAAGATCTTCCAGGCTGCATATATGAAATTCCTTGCAAAAAGTGTGATAAATTCTATTACGGACAGACCGGCAAATCTCTTTCACAGCGTCTCAAGCAACATCAATATTCTGTGAGAACTGGGCAAATATCGAATGCATTATTCGTACATATGAGAGATTTAGACCATCCTATTAACTGGAGTCAAGCAAGAGCCTTAGTCCCATGTAATGACACAGTTAAAAGGAATATCATTGAATCTTGTTTTATCAAGTCAAATAATAGAAATGTTCTAAATTTAAGTCTTGGTTTATTTAAACTTGATGCTTTCATAATGAAAAAAGTTGTAGATAAATATAAGCAACAAAATTAATATATTCAGTTTTTACATGTTTTGGACTGTAAAGATACTTTGTAATTTCGGTTAGGGTCAGAATCTGTTTAAGTTTGTGACCGTGTGATATCCGATAATCCTGGATTATCCCTTTTAATTTTTACCCTTTTGATAATTAACCATCTGGTATTCCTGATCTTGTTTGTATCTGAGACCTACCTCTGCAATTGTACTTTAGTAGCTCCTTGACGATGTCTGAGTAAAGATGAAAGCGCTTGGATTTCTGACTATCATTTTCCCGTGGTGGATTCGCTTATATATATATATATATATATATATATATATATATATATATATATATATATATATATATATATATATATATATATATATATATACTGAGTGTTTCGAAATTAGAGGCCCCCTCCACAGAACAAATGGAAAGTTATGAAGTTTTCTGCTATAGCCTATCTCCAAGTACATTATCTGAAGTTTCTATTAAGCTATTTTCATTTTACATTTCTTGTATTTTCAGACTGAGTGACGGAGTTAGGTACAGCCATGGCTAACGACTCGGAGGAAATCAGATGAATTGACTGAATCGGGGCTATAACCTTCAGAGAGGCCAGGGATGCTGGTGCATCCTTCATTTCACGTTCCTGGATTGCAAAATACATTAAAAGAAACTGGAACAAAAATCCATATGACTGTCGTCGCAAAAAGAGTGAGAATCTTGGAAGGCCTGAAGTCCTTTCTCAGGAGTCAAAAGACAGCATAGCTGAGGCAGTGGGTAGACCAAGAAAGTCTTTACGTGAATTGGTGCTTGAACTAGAAACAAAAAAGGGAAAATACTGCTGTATATCGTGAGTTGAAAAAAATCTGGTATCAAGCCATTTCATGTTTTCAGCAAGCCCAACATCACTCAGCAACAGAGAGAAGACCGTGCATGGTTTTGTGGTTCATTTCTTAAAGATTGGGATGAAGCTGACTTTCTCCATGGTGCTGCAACAGATGAATTCTTTATTTACACAGTCAGGAAGCCAAATCATAAAAATGACAACATTTGGGCTGCAAAGTTGGATGATATCAGTGATGACGTGCGCTATCACCAAGTTGTGAAATTTCCTGAATGTTTGGGAATTTTTTTGTTTCACAGCCTAACGGTTAATGTGGATCAGGATCATCAAAGAAAAAGGACAGTCATTGAATGGCGAATACTTCAGAGAAACTGTGCTTACTGGTGGAGTATTTCCTTTCCTCAAAGATCCTGAAAATGTTATCTGTTGAAGTCACATTTTTGCATGATAAGGCACCATGTTTCAAGGCTCTTCAGACACAGGAGCTTCTTCGAAACAGTGGTATCAATTTCTTCTCTTCAAGTGAATTTCCAGGTAACTCCCCTGACCTTAAAGTGTGTGAAAACATTGGTAGTATCTTAAATGATCGTGTTGAAGCACACACCATGAACTATGATGGTATACCAAGCCTCGACGACCTGTGAAGAGAGGTGACGAAATACTCAGGAAAATGGAGTTTGAGTCTCAGCTTTTTTGCAATTTGCTGAAATCATATCCCTCAAGAATGCAGGCTGTGGTACAGGCAGATGGAGGCCACACGAAATATTAAATACTCAGAGAGAAACTTAAATAAATCCCTGTTCTGAATGACTTTTGTTTTTCTCCATATCAATTTTAGTTTATGCTGTAGAGATGGGGCCCTCTAATTTCGAAACACCTTGTATATATAGATATATATTATATATATATATATATATATATATATATATATATATATAATATTATTTATTCACGGTTTATATTGCAAAATCTGAATAGATGTAATACGTAGGTACCTGAAACCACGAGGCAAAAGAGGTACCAAGAATAGAAGAGAAACCTCTGAGACCACTTGGACACGATCATCATATTTCCTTGAGAGACAATATTCCTGAACATGTTAAAAGCATAGACCTGAAGGCTCTCTCTCTTTGTCCCGTCCTCTTGGTATGAGACAGACGCAACTGACAGAACGTAGGCGACAAAACCCATGAACACCACGGAAGCCATGATTCCACTCCATACCTGTTGACAGAAATTAGGAACATCGACTTTTTTTTCATTCATTATTTAGTGCGATTGGAGATTGTGCTTGCCATGTAAACGTACGTGTTAATGACCATCCCTTTTGTGAAGGGTAATGATGGAATTTATTGATCAAATTCAAGGAAATACTACCAGAAGTAAATTCCTCCGATTCCGCGTTAGCCAAGCCAAGAATCAAACTTCGGACCACCGGATTGGATAGCCGGTGCGAAAACCGCTCCCAAAGAGGAACTAATGTGAAGTCGAATATAGGAATATTGATAAAGGAGAAATTCGGCTGTATTATTATAATTTTCAAGTCGTATGATCGGTCAATGTACCTCAAGTGTGAAGGAAGAGAGAACGGCCAGTGCCCGATTTTTGAGTCCAGGCGCGTTGGAGCTGATGCTCAGGATTGCCCGGTAGTGAGGGTATGTGAAGTCGACCACAGTGGCTCTTTTCTCTGCAGAAATATAACATATATAATTAAAGTAATTTTTATATGCTGTTCTAGTTCTATTATGAAAATATTTATTTTGGATCATGTTAAGATTAGCTAACCCAAGCTATTTCAAGACACTATTATACCACTTTGATATATATATATATATATATATATATATATATATATATATATATATATATATATATATATATATATATATATATATATATATATATATTATATATATACTATATATATATACTATATATATATATATATATATATATATACTATATATATATATATATATATATATATATATATATATATATATATATATATATAATATATATATATATATATATATATATATATTATATTTATACACACAACACACACACACACACACACACACACACACACACATATATATTATATATATATATATATATATATATATATATATATATATATATATATACATATATAATTCAGTGCTATAATATTGTCTTGAAAAATAGTGGGTTCGCAGATCGCTGAACTTGACATAATCCTTTATGTTCATTAAAATGTAATGTTTTGATATCTGGGCTAAGAGACGTTAGTCTTTCTTATTTTTATACACAAACCTATATTTTGTCATCTGGCCAACAGAGGGCAGTATTGCGCGGTCAGTTCTGGTAGAAATTTGTAGTTCTTGTTATTGTTTATATTATTTACTTGACTTCAACGGCAAGTCAGACGAAAATAAGTGTGCTTCTTTGATTTGTTAGTGTAACAAGTGCCCCTGGATTAACCAACCAAAAGTAGCAGCTCTTGGTAGGACTTTTTAATTGTTTTATTGTGTATTTTAGTCATGTTAATTTTATTGATACTTGACCGTTATAAGTGGGTTTGGCTATTGGCGTTTGTGAATGGTTGAGTGCTAGTGTCTGCCGCAGTGTGTTTTTGTATCTGTGCTGTTTATGGTTACGTGATGTATTGCTTGGATCTAGCTTTATTCTCCTGATTTACTAAGAGTCCTTAGATTTTTTGTTTTAGTGCCTAAATATAATTAGCTGAAAGAAAAAGAAGGTATACGTTGTAAATAGAGAATGGCATATCATTTTAGTAGTCGTTATTGTGGTCAATCTAGTGTTTTGACATGGTTCTGCCCGTTAGGGTAGAGAATGATCAAGATCCATTCTTATTAGAAATTGTTAAAAAGTTTGAAATTTTAATTGTGTAGCTAGTCTTGGTGAGCAGACCATAAACACGAATATGCATTATATATATGTATATATCTATGAAAATTGGATTTGGAGAATAATTTGTTGACATACGGCCCAGTGGCGTCGTTAGGCCCCTTTCACACTATGCGTTTTGTTGCTGCAGATAGATGCGTTCGCCGCACCGCAGAGCTGCGGTGGATTTTTTAATGTTGCCGCACTCAGCTGCAGAATCAACGACATTCGCGACTTGTTCAGTACTGTCTGTGGCGGGGGATTTGTTAATGGAGAGTCGTGGTGGGTTGTACGGTCAACCACAGTGGATAAGAGAAAGGGAACATTGTACTTTCATTGACCATATTTAAGGAGGAAAAAGAAACGATACCGTATCCATTGGGTGCACCCTTTGAATGCCCAACGAGAGATATGCCCATTTGCCACGTTATTTGAGGATCTAAAACAGTATGGCAGCTATTTTTTCACTTTAGTATGTCTCAAGATCATTCGAGGAACTACTGTGGCTGATATTATATACAATAAGCTTCTTAGGCAAAATATGACGTGCAGATATAGTCAAATTTCAACTTTAGTAATCTTCGAGTCTATTCCCATAACACTGGCTTCGTCTCCACTATATCATTATAGGGAAATCTATGACGATGACACGTTCCATTATAACAAGACGTACTACTACTACCCCTGCCATATTTAGACCAATTTTGTTTACCGCGATTTGGTTTTAAATTCCGAGATTTTCATTTTCATATTTTTATATATATAATTTACATTCAATGTATAAAAAAAACCGGGAAAACATTTCAAGATTCAAGAAGAGCTGCAGTGAACAAGTTCAACTTCAACCGGAGCTTAGTTTCTTAGTTTCTTACACCATGAAAACATATTGATAAATCTATGCAGCATAAAGTAAAACTAATATACTTTTCATTAATTAGGTAATTCAATATATATTGCAAGTTATAACTTTTGTTTCATTTACAAAATATGTTCTTATTGGATCCGGTACGTTTTTAGCTCTTTAAAATTTATGAGAGAGAGAGAGAGAGAGAGAGAGAGAGAGAGGGGGGGGAATTTTTTAAGTTGGTAAAATTATAAATTCATATCAATATCTGTTCATGATAAGTACCAGTAGGCTATATATCATAAAGATTTCATCAGTTAAATAAAAATACCTAATATGTAGTATGAAATTCAACAGGCCCCAGTAGATTATGTTATTACGCTTTATCGCTGGATTTTCCGGGCCACTGGAGAGTAGTTCAGCACGCCGATAAGTGCGTGTGACACGCAAGATGTGAAGACGTGCTTTGAACATAATGATCCACTGGCCATTGCATCCATACGCGTCAACGCAGAAGCCTGGTGGTACCACGCACATGTTATGCGGCAACGCAGCGGCAATGTCACGCACACGCAAGATGTGAACGACTCCATAAGATGTATCAGTCGACTGTTGTCTGCGTCACCGCAACGCAGCGAACTGCGTTGGCAAAACGTATAGTGTGAAAGGGCCTTTAGAGGTTGCCAGATGCTTGCCAACCGCACACCCCCCCCCCCCCCCCCAATTGAAATTCCCTTTATACTTTTGGCTTATTCTGAATCACCTTACGTTGATCCCTGTTACGAGCACGGCTTGTACTCCTATATAGATGGGAAGTTTTTATTTTATTTTTTTTAAGCACAATTGACACGTGCTCTGCTGCTGGTATTATTTTGATCGGATTTGATCCATTGGCATGCCCTTGGAATGGTTTAGTTGAGAAAGTATTTGAAATATTGTAAATTGATTTATCGGTTGTGCTATATATATATATTTAGTGAGATTATATTTTGTTTCTTGTTACCTTTACAACTTAAATAGACCTTAGAAATTAGGGGGTATATTTATAGGTTTTTAACACAATTGACCTGTTTGTTCATGATATTTTGATCCAACTTAATGTTATCAACTCACTGAAACTACAGTTACAGTTTTGAATAAGTGCAATGCAATTTGCTTCTGCTGCTGCTTATATTCTGTTTTTTTTTTTTTTTTTCATCTGTCCATCCGCCTGTGGTGTTTTCGCATGGTAATACTGCGTCCCGGGCTTTAAATAGTTACACTATGTGTAAGTTTTAGGTAATTAAAAGGATATCTGGGTGAACATTTACAACTGAAAAGTGTGTTAATAATTTACTGTATGAGAATTACACCGTTAATATTCGAAATAGGAGATTATTTAAAGCCCGGGACGCAGTGTTACCATGTGCAAACACCACAGGCGGGTGGACAGATAAAAAAAAAAAAGAAAAAAAAAAGTGTATATAGTTAATTTTCCGGGAGAGGTGATGAAGAGGAGGGATGGGAGAGGTTGAAATTTTGCAGAGATTTTGGAGATTCATAAGTCTTTTGTGGTATTGATGAAATTATGTACTATTTTGATATATTTTCATGACAAGAATATGATACTATAGTTGAAAATTATAACTTTATCATAGAAATGAGACTAGTGTTGAATATAAAGATGTTGGGAAATTTACAAAACAGTATTTGATGCATTCGCATACAGTAAGAGTTGAAAATTAATGGAGAATTGAGCTGTATAATTTTAAACACAGGTTTATGATTACTAATATTGTTATTAAGGAAAATCTTGCTATCGCGAGAGTATATATAATGTTCTAAAGGGTCCACAATAATAAAAAGTGTTAAGAGTCCGTGTATAATTTTTTAAACTTTACAAAAATTTTCGAACCCTTCCCTGGGTTCATCTTCCCAGAGAAGGTTCGAAAGCTTTTTGTAAAGTTTTAAAGATTATACACGGACTTAATATTGTGGACCCTTTAGAACAATATTGTTATTATCCTTCATTCACATGGATATACACATTCGTGAATGGTATATTTTACTAATTACAGAATTGGTACCATAGTTTCGTGTAATTTTCTTTGGCCCTCCAAAAAATACCTTGCCCCCACCTATGACCCCCCACTGATGGAATACCAGCTACGCCACTGGTGTGGCCGACGGGATGGAATGCACTATCAGGGATTATTAGCGATGCTGTCGGGGTGTAAGGCAGCGAAGGCTCTGTGAATGGGATCCCTTGGACTAGCGGGCGTTTTATGCACAGTTCAAATATAAGTTAAGAGTTAAGTATATGTTAGTTTAACCAGACCACTGAGCTGATTAACAGCACTCCTAGGGCTGGCCCGACGGATTCAATATTTTTACGTGGCTAGGAACCAATTGGTTACCGAGTAACGGGACCTACAGTTTATTGTGGGATCCGAACCACATTATATCGAGAAATTAATTTTTATCACCAGACATGAATTCCTATAATTGCGCGTTGGCCGAGCCGAGAATCGAACTTCGGACCACCTGATTTGTAGCCAAGCGCGAAATCCACTCTTCCAACAAGAAACTTGGATCAAGTCTAATCATGGTAACATCATTCTGGGTGTGTTATGCCTCCAACCATGATGCACCTTATGAAAGGAAAGACGCATTTTATGAAAAGCTGCAGTAAAGGATGATAGAAAGAGTTGCTAGACATGTTTTGATTTGTATTGGAGACATCAAAGCAGTAATGGGCTGCTCGAATGAGGGATTTGAGTCTTGTAAGGGTAAGATGGGCGTCGGTAGTGGGATGAGTGGGAATGGAGTAAAGTTTGGGAGTTTCTGTCTAGCAAATGACATTCATTGGGGGCACACTTTTTCAACATCACAATCTACACGAGACAACGTGGTGGTCACCGTGTGGAAAATATAAAAATCAGGTTGATCATATTGCTGTTAGTTAAAAAGCATAGAAGCTCTTTGCTAGATGTTCGTGTTAATCGGGGAGCAGATATTGGTAGTGATCATCATCTCAGCGTCGCAAAAATAGTAAAATTTTGCCAAAAAGTCAGAGGAAGCGGAAATCTGTTGTTGATATGTACGATATTGGTGTGTAGAAAGGAAGGGGAGGAAAAAAAGAAATCTAGAATAGAATGCAGCAATAGGTTTTTGGTGTTGGAAATACTGGGTGAGAGAAGGTGAAGTGTAGATGCGGTGTCGAGGGATGTGAATAAAGCTTTGCTTGAGGCTGCTGGTTATACGATCAGAACGGATCTCAGATTGAGGAACAAGATGTGGATGTCTAAGGAAACACGGGACATGACCAAAAAGAGAGGCGAGGTAAAATTGAGGGGCGGGATGCATTTTGTTAATAATGAAACCTTGTGGTAGGGGTGTAAAAATGCTACCACTGTAGGTCCTGCATGTCGTAAAAGGCGACTAAAAGGACAGCTGCTACCTTGCAGTCTACCTTTTTAGTAAAAGGCTAGGTCCAACGCTAATAACTGTGGAAACTGCTGCCTTGCAGTCTTACTTTTTAGTAAAAGGTTAGGCCCACCGCCAATAACTGTGGTTGATTACAGCAAGGGCATGCGGTCGTAAAAACCCGTTAGCCAAATGAAATAAACCATGCCTGATGTAAGGCGCATCAGGCAACCAACCCCTTATTGTAGGGATAACGGTGGGAAAGAAAAGGATGCATTTTGTTAATGAAGTTTCTAAATGAGCAAGAACCAAGTACTTGAGTTTGGATTCAGAAGTTAAAAGACTAATGAATGAAAATGATGGTCTAGAGTCAAAGAATAGCATAGGGAGAGCCGAGTGGCTGTGCTAGTGAGCGTAAGGATATACCAGTCAGGGATATGGAAGGTAATTTATTGATAAAAAATGTTGAAATCAGAAATAGATGGAAAGAGCACTTTGAGACAGTTCCTTATAGACGAAGGTAATTGTAAGCCCGCATTCTGCGGTAAAGTATACTGTGGTAGTTGAGTTTTTCCTTTGTTATTTTACTTACTGAACAAGAATTTAAAGTAATATTTATTCGGCCGACTGTAATTAAACCGTAATTTACTTTGAAGACTATATGACTGTGCAAGGGGTGTGATGTACCGATGTACAGAGTTCAAAGGTAAACAACAGATTAGTTACAGTCGGCCAGCAAAGTATTACCTTAAACTCTTGTAAAGTAAGTAAAATAACATGGGAAAACGTCAACTGCCATAGTCTACTTCGACTGAACAATCTTCGAAGTTTTGGGGTGGGGCCAAGAAACGTAAACAAAGCACTATATTTGAATTCTGGTAGGGGGTGTGGGATACATAACCACAAGGGAGTGTAACATAAAGGTTATGATACTAACCTAACCTAAGCTAGTAGAACGTGTTACCTGACCGGGGGCGTAACCCCCTTAAAGGAAGGCAAGCTTAAAAGTTTAACATAGCTAAGGAGTCAGTGTCTGAAACAAAAGCTCGCCTATAACATGATGCATGTGCAGTAGGATTTGGCGTTGTAATATGCGGTAGTAATAGGTGGATTTCGGCTTATTGGTTTATTTATCGCTTTATTTCAGCTTGTATTTTGTGTTTCCAATGTCAGAAATAAGAGGAAATAATACATAGGATAGAGTTCAAAGGTAAATTACAGGTTAATTACAGCCAAAAATATATTTCTTTGAATTCTTGTTCAGGAGGTAAAATTCTATAGAAAAACGTCTACTGCCACAGTCTAGTTCGCCACGGTATATGGGCTTAGATCTACCTAGACGAGTCCACCTAAAAGAGGATATACCGCCTTCTTAGGAAGATTTAAATATTGATGAAGGTGAGGTCTGGCTAGAAGTAATTAATTAAGGCAATAAAACAGTTAAAGGATTATGAGGAAGGCACCAGGAGAGGATGGTCTATTCCCAGAAATGTTTAAAGTGAAGGATGATAGATTAGAATTTGTCTAGAAGATATTCAATGAGATATGGGTGATGGGGATAATACTATCAGGTTGGAAGAACGGTGTGATCATTAGAGTTCCCAAGAGAGGAGATCTGAGTAGGTGTGGTAATGGGAGGGAAATCACTTTGTCACTTGTAGCATTGAAGATTTTGAGTATTGTTGAAGAGGCTGGAGCCAGTGGTTGATGGTACTCTGAGGGATAAACAGACCGGTTGTAGAAATTGGCAGGGTTGCAGTGATCAGATCTTCATAGTTAGGCATTCAATGCAGCAAGGTAATGAAATGAGAACTCTGTTTGGTCTCTGTTTTGTTGATTTTAAAAAGGCCTTTGATATTATTTCGAGAAGGAATATGGGAATAATCTTGAGTCATTATGGAATACCAGAAAAGTTTGTGAGAGCATAATATCTGGTAAGGTGATGGTTGATGGGTGTGTGAGTGGTCCATTTGAAGTTAAGTCTGGTGTGACTCAGGGTGGCATTCTGTCTACTCGGTTGTTTATGTTGATCGTAGATTGCGTTATGAGAAGGGTTAAATGAGAAACGGATGTAGGTATGCTTTGGAGAGAAAATGAGAAACTTCTTGACTCAGATTATGTTGATGATGTAGTTTTCATCTGCAAGGTACCAGAAAAGATGCAGAGAGTGTTGGAATATCTAGTCAGTGAAGGTCGAAGGGGTGTTTGGTTATTAATAGTGGGAAAACTGAAATCAAGATCATGAATATTGAAAATGCACAGGATTGTCTAAGGGAAGGCATGGTTGCAAAGCAAGTGGATAAGTTTAAATATTTAGGTACTTATTTAGATGTAGATGGTTCTCTGAACACATGATTTATGGAAAGATTAAAAAAGGCTCAACAGGCAACGGGAATGCTTGAAAATATTTGGAATAAAACAATTTTTCTGTCCATACAAAAATCTCAATTTATAAGGTAGTGGTTAGGAGTGTTTTGATTTATGGCCATGCGTCATGGTACAGTACAGTGACTTCGGATAATAAATTCTCAGCATTTGGTAATGAGGTGCCCAAAAGAATATTAGCAATGAACTGGAGAGATAGGATCTCAGATCACAGAATTAGAGCAGTAACGGGTAACGGTGGTCTAGCTGGTCGTTGAGTATGTTCGGTTCTCATGCTGGAAGGGCCAAGCCATGTGTAGAGAAGAGAGGGATTAGTGCGAGATACACTGGGGTGGTTTGCCCGTGGTAGAAGAAGTGGAGGTAGAGGTCGGCCAAAGGAGGCGTGGTTGAGGACAATGAGGCGGGAAGCAGGAGATGAGTATTTGGGAGATCTTGACGAGCGAGGCCAGGACAAAAATTATATATATTATTATATTATATATATATATATAATATATATATAGATATATATATATATCTATATCTTATGCTAATCTATATCGATATTCCTATATCTATACTCTATATCTATATCTATATCTATATCTATATCTATATCTATATCTATATCTATATCTATATCTATTATCTATATCTATATATATTAATCTATTCTATATATATATATATATCTATATATATAGATATATTATATATATATATCCTATATAGATATCTAGATCTATATCTATATCGATATCTATATCTATATCTATATCTATATTCTATATCTTATCTATATCTATACTATATCGATATCTATATCTATATATATATAGATAGATATATATATATATATATATATATATATATATATATATATATATATATGTATATGTATATATATGTATATATATAAAGGTAATGCCACGGAGGAAAATGAAACTGCGACAACTGCTGAGATCTATCGGTCTTAACGACCCTTTACTTAAGGCTAAGAGGCAAATGCAAAGCACCTTCCAAGGAATGGGAGGGAAGACGAGTGCCAGTCACAAGATACGGAGGTTAAGGTAAGCTCACACCAAGGGGAGAGGGGTGGAGGATGTTTGCCCATTTAACTCCGGAACTACTATAGTACTTGTTTAATAAAAGTGATTCATAGATTGCAAACTGTGTGGGGAAGAGGCACTGGTAAGAATTTTGAATTGTTCGTATTGGATGTTAAATTTACATTGATTGGCATGGTTCCGAATATTAGAGTATATTCTGGAGGGCGAACGGTAATAAAGTCACAGGAAAAAGTCATAATGATTTATGGTGGCCGGTAATAAAGTTACAGACACACATTCACAATATTTCTCGGGTTGTCATTATCTTCATGATATTCAGTCTTTTACTTATGATTTTACGGTAAACCCCAACGGTCTTTTTCTAAACATGCCGCAAAGGTGGATACATACCGGGTTTAAAACCCTTCGGGGTCACTATCTGGGAAGAGATTAATGTGATATTTTTCCCTTGTGACCTTTTTTTTACCTGGATTCTTCTGGAGACGCCAATCAAACCCCAGGGCGACAACTGACAACCCCATCCTACGGCAATCAGTGCGAACTTTGAAGAGTCTACGAGAAGATCCATCATATACGTTTATTTCCCTGGTTACATCGGCGACAAGTAAATAAATAGGCTGCATTTGATGCCAATAGGGTGTAAAGTTTATCTTTATATTTGAAGAGAGCGTTGCTTTTATGAGTCGGCATTTTAGAGCAGGTGCATGTTGTATTAACCTAATTTTCTTTAAAAAGTTATTTTGAATAAAAAGAAGACTGGCATCAAATGGTTGCTTAGGAACAGTAGGGAAGTTCACTTTGGGTATAATTTTACCATGAAGGAACTTATTTAAAAAAAAAAAAAAGTATGAGGAAAATAATTTTCTAAAAAATATTTGTGCAAACATAAGTTCGTTATGAAGTTCCGACCATCTCGACGCCGTCAAGGTGTTAAAACCCACGACAGCTTGCGATCTGCGAATCACTTTTTATTAAACAAGGAGTTCCAGAGGTAAACAGTCAAACGACCGTCCCCCTCCCTCTTCTGGCAGGCAGGAGCTTACTTCCAACCCACCTTTCTTGAGTCTGTAGCTCGTCTTCCCTTCTATTCATTGAAAATATGAGTATATCTTAATTTTACCAGTCCGCTGAGCTGATTAACAGCTTTCCTAGGGCTGGCCCGAAGGATCAGATATTTTTACGTGGCTAGGAACCAATTGGTCACCTAGCAACGGGACCTACAGCTTATTGTGGTATCCGAACCACATTATATCGAGAAATGAATTTCTATCACCAGGAATAAATTCCCATGATTGCGCGTTGGCCGAGCCGAGATCCTATTCGTTGAAAGGTACTTCACGTTTCCCTCTTAGTTTTTAGTTTCTTATTAAAGTAATATCAAAGTATATAATATCATTTAATGGAGTCAAGTTTTATTTAATGTTTGTATGTTTCAGCTTGATGATGAGGATAGGCCTCGAAACGCTGCCGAAATCAATAAATGAAATACTGTAAGACTTCTACTACTGATGACATTTGCTCTATATTCTGCCAATGGTCTGTGTACTGGAAGTTATGCAAAAATACATATATACTTAAATGTTTATATATATATATATATATATTATATATATATATATATATATACTATACTATACACATACACTATATGTATATATGTAGTGTGTGTGTGTGTGTGTGTGTACGTGTAAACATATAATGTATGCACTCTTTATATACAGTGTATACTGTACATATATATTTATTTAGATATGTCTATATATATGTATGTATATAATCTTTATACATACATATAAATATGAATCCATATAAAATATATATTATACATATAACATACTATATATATACGCATATATAGACATATATGTAAAAATATATGTGCAGTATACACTGTATATAAAGATTGCATACATTATATATTTACATGTACACACACACACACACACTATACATATAACATACTATATATATACGCATATATAGACATATATGTAAAAATATATGTACAGTATACACTGTATATAAAGGTTGCATACATTATATATTTACATGTACACACACACACACACGCTATACACACTATATATATATATATATATATATATATATATATATATAGATATATATATATATATATATCTATATATATATTATTCTGATTTTAACTCGTTCACTCCTAGAAAATGTAGTTAACACTGAAAAATTTGGCCTTGAATGGAGGACGAAAGATCAGAACACAAAGAAAAAAAAACTACTCAGGCATAAGGCTGATATTACTGAGGAAGGAGGAATTTACATAGAAGCTGGACTTTAGTTTTAAATGCACACTATTTACATGAATTTACAGAGGTTCAGGAGACTAAAAAAAATGGGGGTCGCTTGGTCGATCCACTGGAACACGTGGCTGGAGCAATCCAGTCACGGCGTTCAGAAATTTTGCGCAAAGCGGATTGAAAATGCAAGCTTGCTCCAAGGGTTTCCAACTTCTACCACAATCAGGCACGGTGTTTGTCTGCAAATAGATAGGACACTAGCATAAGGCGGGGGGCCACACGAGGGCAAACGTTACACACTACTTTCTTTCAATCAAAAGGCCACTCGTGGGGGGAAATGAAATGACTGGGAACTTACACAAAGAGAACTATTTCGTTGCTAGAATTTGCTAGGGGGATTTTTACTATAGTCCATTCACATAAGGTAGATTCTTGTGCCTACGAGACGTTTGTTTGGCGGCCTCTGATTGGGTGGTACCGGGAGGCAGACTGCTCGCTCAGTGGGTCATATTTTCGTTTGTAGCTTAGAAAACTAGCATTATGTTTACATTTCTTCATTTATCTCACGTTTTACAAAAGATAAGAAAGTTTTGGTCATACCAAAGGATTCGGTATTAAATGTACAATTAATTAATCTTTTCCTGAAGTCAATAAGTTAAAATGCAAAGGAATTACAACGAGTAGAAGTGAAGAGAGAAACATTTAATTCTTTATACCTGTTTTTATTTATCGTCGGATTTAGCATAATTCATGAGATCTAGATAGAATAAAATCTTGTGTTTTTAAACATTAAAATCACCCTGAATAAGCTGGTGCTTTCAGATTTTAGATGCGTGTAATATGTAAAGAGAAAATGAAGAATGTCTAATTATGTTGCATCCGTACTTGACTCGGTTGACGATATGAGAAGTTTGCAGTTTCGAGGATATGTATTTACCGAATTATTATGTCATTACATTTTCTGTATATAAATGCATAGATTTCCCATTATGACTTTCGAACATTTTTACTCAAATATACATGTCCGTATTTCTGGACATATCCGATAAAAAAAGTAATTAATCAGATGGATGCATCTGGGTGTTGGCTTCAATTTAGTTTAGGTGAGAAATGTACATGCTTTATGAGGCTCACTGATAAGTAACAGAACTTGTTTCTCTGACCAATAACATCAAAAGCTTATGGTTTTCATATGTTCCCTCAATAAACAAAAGTACATCTGTTTATTTCTTACCATAAAATTTGTTGACGATGTAACAATTATAATATTCTGTCTTTTTCAGAATTTCTTGAGTTACTCTTACACCGGAATGTTTTTCTCCTTTATATACATGTTACACTTGACAACATGTATACAGCAATGTTTAGGAAAAATTTGCTTAATTTTCTCCTGAGGTAGTTCATTATTCTTGAATCATTTAATTCATACCTGAGTTAGAATAGCTCCCATAACCGTTCCCAAACCCCTGCATCATTGTATATATATATATATATATATATATATATATATATATATATATATATATATATATATATATATATATATATATATATATATATATATATATATATATATATATATATATATATATATATATATATATATATATATATATATATATATATATATAGTACATGTAGGATAATGAGACTAATCTTCATCTATATCTTCATCTATTTAAACAAAAAGAATGGAAATTCATGCAGATATATTCTGTCATAAACACAAAAGAAAGTCATACACAGTAGGCTTACATTGGTATGTCATTAGGCTATCGATATGAACAAAAAGAAATTAATATCTTACAAATTCTGGTGTAAGAGTAACTCAAGCAATTCTGAAAAAGACAGAATATTATATTCGTTATATCGTCAACAAATTTTATGGTAAGAAATAAACAGATGTACTTTTGTTTATTGAGGGAACATATGAAAACCATAAGCTTTTGATGTTATTGGTCAGAGAAACAAGTTCTGTTACTTATCAGTGAGCCTCATAAAGCATGCACATTTCTCACCTAGACTAAATTGAAGCCAACACCCAGATGCATCCATCTGATTATTTACTTTTTTTATCAGATATGTCCAGAAATACGGACATATATGATATTTGAGTAAAAATGTTCGAAAGTCATAATGGGAAATCTATGCATTTATTTACAGAAAATGTAATGACATAATAATTCGGTAAATACATATTCTCAAAACTGCAAACTTCTCATATCGCCAATTGGCAACTGCCAACGCGCCAACGGCTCTAGCTGAGAGGGCCAGACGCCACGGTATCTTGCGTCTCTTGGCACTACTGTCAACCGAGTCAAGTACGGATGCAGCATAATTAGACATATTCTTCATTTTCTCTTTACATATTACACATCTAAAATCTGAAAGTGCCAGCGTATTCAGTGTGATTTTATTGTTTAAAAACACAAGATTTTATTTTATCTTGATCTCATGAATTATGCAAAATCCGACAATAAATAAAAACAGGTATAAAGAATGAAATGCTTCTCTCTTCACTTCTACTCATTGTAATTCCTTTGTATTTTAACTTATTGATTTCAGGAAAAGATTAATTAATTGTACATTTAATACCGAACCCTTTGGTATGACCAAAACTTTCCTATCTTTTGTAAAACGTGAAATAAATGAAGAAATGTAAACATAATGCTAGTTTTCTAAGCTACAAACAAAAATATGACCCACTAAGCGAGCAGTCTGCCTCCTGGTACCAGCCAATCAGAGGCCGCCAAACAAACGTCTCATAGGCACAAGAATCTACCTTATGTGAATGGACTATAGTATCACAAGGGGAGTAATCACAGAATGGAGCCCAGATGGGGGAATGAGAAACTACACAAGTCGCCTTGGAAAAAGGAAATGAAATACAGACAAAGGTAAAAACGATTCCTTGGCTGAACTGGAATTACTCTCACAGTACCTGGATCCTGATGGCTTGTAAACTTCTCATTGATGGTTCTATGCACTATGGACTTTTCAAAAAATACTTGGGACTTCCCAGAAAAAAGCAGGGGGAAGCAGAAAAGGGGGAGAAGGCGGCGTCTGGTGGGTGCAGGAGGAGATCTGACCTCTCTAAGTTCTGGTGTTCTTCTGAGAGCGAGCTGCTGGCCTCTGATCCTTTTAAATCCTTTTTCTCTGTAGGGAGTAATTCCGACAACCAATGGGAGAAGAGATAGCTTTTTCGAGAGAATGGATGCTCAAGTTCAGAGGCTCAACTTGCATATAGACAAAGATGCATGAAACTTGGTAAAAGACTTTATTTTCCTTGGTTCTGGCTTAAAATCTTGAACAATATATATATATATATATATATATATATATATAGATATATCTATATATATACGATATAGTATATCTTATTATATATGTATACAGTGGTACCTTGAGATACGAAATTAATCCGTTTCGAGGCGCCCTTCGTATCATGAGTTTTTCGTATCTTGAACCGCATTTTACATGTAAAATGGCTAATCCGTTCCAAGCCCACCAAAAACACCCCAGTAAATTTCATAATAAAGCTAAATTGACATATAAACAATGAAATACTACAACAGTTTGGACCATACAATACCTAACTTAATACATACTGCTAATTACCTGTAAATGAAGTTTATTAGTGTACATGGTATACAAGAAATACTGTACATACATACCCACGTATGTAGTAAAATGTGGAAGCTTACCTTTCGAGTGAGGCTATCTCCGCAAGTGGTGACAGAGGAGGAGGACAAACGGCAGATACGTACACTTAACTTTACGAAACACAAAAAAATGTCAGAAAAACAAACTAAACTTTACAAAACACATTAACAAAACTGTAACACTTAACCCTCTTACGCCGAAGCCCTAAAAATCAAAACCTCTCCTGTATGCCGGCGCCGGTTTGGAGTGAGCGCGGAACCGGAAAAAATAATTTTTTTCAAAAAATCACAGCGCGCTTAGTTTTGAAGATTAAGAGTTCATTTTTGGCTCATTTTTTTTCATTGCCTGAAGTTTAGTATGCAATCATCATAAATGAAAAATAATATCATTATCATATGTAAATAATGCGATATATGGTAACGAAAAAAAAAAATTCATAGATAATTGTATTCAAATGACGCAGTGCAAAAAACGGTCAAAGCTAACGAGTTACTTTTTTTTCGTTGTATTGTACACTAAATTGCAATCCTTTTGATATATAATACATAGTAAAACAATAAAAGCAACACCGGAAAAATATTATCACAAAATGATGTACGAATTCGTAACGCAAGGACGTAAAAAAATGTTATTTTAAAAAATTCACCGTAATTCTAAATAATGTTCTAGAGACTTCCAATTTATTTCAAAATTAAGACAAATGATTGAATATTACGATACTGTAAGAGTTTTAGATTAGAATTGCAGATTTCGACCATTTCGGACGAGTTAAATTTGACCGAATGTCGAAATTTTAATATATATATTTTTTTATATGCACATATTTCGAAGATGGAAAAAGCTACAACCTTCAATTATTTTTTATTGTATTCTTCATGAAATTGCACACATTTTGATATATGAAACTCTATAAAAAGGCTAATATGAAAAGGAGCAAATATTAGGATAATGCGATGTACGTATTTCGGAGACTTGCGGCCTCGAATCGGCGCGCGGAGTGAAGGTAAATATATTTTTCAAAAATTCACCATAAATCACAATATTGTTTTAGAGACTTCAAATTTGTTTCAAAATGAAGAAAAATGACGGAATATTACTAGGCCGTAAGAGTTTTAGCTTACAATTGCGTTTTTCAACTATTTCGGTAGAGTCAAATTTGACCGAACGTGGTTTTTTTTTCTATTTATCGTGATTTATATGCAAATATTTCGAAAAAAGAGAAAAGCTACAACCTTCAATCATTTTTAGTTGTATTCTACATGAAATTGTGCACATTTTCATATATAAAACTTTATGTAACAGCTAATTTTAAATGGTGCAAACATTTCGACAATCGCACAAAAAAATTCTGATTTTTTCGGAAGAGTTACCGCGCGAACGTAATGTTTTTTTTTTCCATAAATTCACCATAAATCGAAATATTGTGCTAGAGACTTCCAAGTCGTTGCAAAATGAAGGTAAATGATTGAATATTACTAGAATATAAGAGTTTTAGCTTAAAATTGCGTTTTTCGACCATTTCGGTAGAGTCAAAGTTGACCGAAAGTTGAAATTTTTGCACTTAACGTTATTTATATGAAAATATTTAAAAACTGATAAAAGCTACAACCATGGGTTGTTTTTTGTTGTATTGTGCATGAAATTGCGCACATTTCCATATATAAAACTTTATGTAACGGCAAATTTAAAAGGGTGCAAACATGAGGACAATCGCACGAAAAAATTTATCGGAAGAGTTATCGCACGAACGTAAGGAAAAAGTTTTTTCATAAATTCACCATAAATCGAAATATTGTGCTAGAGACGTCCAATTTGTTGCCAAATGAAGGCAAATGATTGAATATTACTATAATATAAGAATTTTAGCTTACAATTGCGTTTCTCGACCATTTCTGTAGAGTCAAAGTTGACCGAAGGTTGAAATTTTTGCACTTATCGTTATTTATATGAAAATATTTCAAAATTGATAAAAGCTACAATCATGAGTATTTTTTTGTTGTATTTTACATGAAATTGCGCACATTTTCATATATAATACTTCATGTAAAGGATAATTTAAAATGGTGCAAAAATTATGTCAGTGACGAAATAATTTCCGAGATGTGTCACTGATACTTTTTAGTGCGATAAGAAAGAAATTCGCGCTTGCGCGCCTGCGTAGCGATTGTAAACAAAACAACGCCTTGATCCGTGAACTCCCAGCATCCCCCAAGGCGCGTGATACAAAAGTTTTCGGCTGGTAGGCCTATAAGTATTTTTCCGCGAATTTTTAAAAAAACTTTTTTGAGCCGACGTATGATACGTCCAATCGGCATACGGGAGACATTTTGACTCGACGTTTAATACGTCCAATTGACGTAAGAGGGTTAACTTTACAAAAAACTTAAAATTAATTTTTTTATTAGTTTTTTTTTTATTTTTAAATTTTTTTTACTTTTTTATACTTTACGTATTTTACAAAGTTTCAATTTCTTCACCACCAAATGGATGCCAGTCCATTTACGGAATTTTTCGAACCACCCATGAGAAGCCTTGAACTCTGGGGTTGCCGTCGATGTCCCCTCTCCTCCGTCGTCTTCGGCTTGGGCAATCAAATCGGCGAAAATAGCGCTGGCCTTCTGGCAGCTTGCCATCTCGGTTATCGTATCGCCATCGATTTCTTTGTCCTCAATCCATAGAAGAAGCAGCCTTTCCATTTCATCATGCACATGGCTCCTCTTGTTGGACAAAATAGTCACGCCCTTGGAAGGTGTAGCTGCTTTGATGGCTTCCTTCAGCTTAAGGATGGTGCCTATCGTTGATGGATTTAGGCCGTATTCCTTAGCAATCACACTCAACCGCAAGCCAGCTTCATACTTTTTTATTATCTCCATTTTTGTCTGCATAGAAAGCATTCTCTTCTTTCTGTGAACTTCAGCAACTTTCTTGGGACCCATGACTATACTGTACGTAATTAAGTTATGTAGTATGTATACTAATTAGGTTCTCACACAACACAATAAAGTAGCACAATGAAATCACTAACACGAATTTACGTTAACAAACGAAATTGTATATGTGAACGAATGAATTCCGTGTGCGTACAATAACACTGGTGTGAAGCAATGGCTGAAGAAGAACACTGTTATGTACTAGTACGTAGATGCATGATGGGAGGGATGCTGACCAGTAGGAGAGAAGGATCTCATGGCGGTGACTAGCATCAGGAACCAATGGAAGAGCGGAAGGATGGTGGAGGAGTCTACTCAGTTGGCGGCGCGCGAGTTTCAAAATTGTTATCGGTGGTCCAGGCGAATCTCGGACTTTACAGCAACAACCTTTCGTATCTTGAGCAATTTTCTTATGTAGAGCCGTAAAATTTTTCGTATTTGCTTTCGTATCTCGAGGTACCACTGTATATATATATATATATATATATATATATATATATATATATATATATATATATATATATTATATATATATATATATATATATTATATATAGATAGATAGTGTGTGTGTGTGTGTTTGCATACATAATGTATGTATGTATGTAATATATATATGCATGTGTTAAGATATAATATATCAATCTATATATATAATATATATATATATATATATATATATATATATATATATATATATATATATATATATATATATATATATATATATATATACTTGTGATTCAAGTCACTCGTGGCTTTGTATTGTTTATTGAAAATTTAATTGAAGCATAGAGTGTTTGAAATTCACACGGTAAGATCTACATTAACTGAGAATATGTCGTACTATATTTGATTTGCTATGTCCATCCATAAATCAGTGTTATATACACCTCGACTTGTGCACCACCTTTTTCGTAGCAATCAAGCCACCATTGCATGCATACCCAACGAACATCTGGCAACATTTCGGGAGTCACTGATGCGTCCTTCAAGTGCTCCTGGGAGATCCCGAGGAGGCCTTGTTCCATAGACTTTCGGCTCGATGTCACCCCACAAGAAAAAATCAGATGGTGTGAGATCAGGTGAACGGGGAGCTCCTTCCACGGGACTGGGATGGCCAATCCACCGATTCGGAAACTGCTTATCCAAGAATAAACGAATTTCGTGCGAATAATGTACTGGAGTGCCATCTTGTTGGAAAATGACTTTAATTGTCGCCATTTTCATTCACAGTGTTTCCTCGATCATTGGCCTATTCTTTTCCCATGATAGAGAAGGACACTGTGAATGTCAATGGCAACAATTACCTGTATGCTTCAGGAATTCAGTGTCCCCGAACTGTCAATTGTATCTAACACACAGCAAGCCATGTTCCAACAAGACGGCACCCCAGCACATTATTCGCGTGAAGTTCGTGCATTCCTGGATCAGCATTTCCCAGGCAGGAGGATTGCTCCTTGTGGTCCCGAGGAATGGCTCCCCGTTCACCTGATCTCACACCATGTGATTTTTTTCTCTTGTGGGGTTGGGCACGCATGTGTGAAACGGTGGCTTTTTTGCGACGAAAAAAGTGGTGCACACGTCGAGGTGTAGCTATCACTGACTTATGGATGAACATTCCAAATCAAAGATGGCACCACAGATTCAGTTGATGTAGATTTTGCCATGTGAATTTCATCCACTCTTTCTATTAAATTTTCAATAGACAATACGAACCAAGAATGACTTTTGAAACACCTAGTATTAGTCTAGACTCCGTAGAGGGTGGACGTGCCTACACCTGCTCTGCCTTACACTGGTTCCAACAATTTTTTGGTATGGATGGTGTCCTGGATCTGTTGGCGCTTGATGGTTTGCGTAATGATCAGCAAAAGTTAGGCGGTTTGCTGGACGCCCTCATCAATTTTTTGTCTCCTGAATTACCAGTAGCAGCAAGATCAGATTTGTCTTTGGGAGCCACACGATCATCTGCCCAGACTACTAGGAGTAAGGGGCGTACCACCGGTACTAAGGGTAGGGGCTCGTTGTCATCTCCTACTTCCCCTGCACCAAATCCATTGGCCAACTGTGGTGCTTTTCCTTATGGAGATATCATTAACTGTCTGCGAGGATTGCATGAGCAAAATAAGAAACTACTAAATTATCTAGAGTGCATTTCAAGCAAACTTGATACAGTGACGGTGTCTGGTGCTACTGTGATTCACGATAACCAGGAGCATGGGGTCGCCTCTCCCGAAGAAGTTACATTGGTCTCATTTAACAAAAAAATTGAGAAATTAGAGCAGCAACAAAATTCGGAAATTTTGATTTGTAAGGGGCCAGCGGTTGGTGGTTTGGTCACAGCAGCGACGACTGAGTCTCGCGTTAATTTTCATGTCTTGAAAGGAGAAGTCTGTAAGTACATTTGTGGAGAGGATGGTGTCCTAATTGATATTAACTGTATACAAGTTAGTTTCATTGATCGCAACAGAAAGTTATTGAGAGTTAGTTGTGGTAACTGTTACGAACCGAGAGAGGTCTGCTTCAGGTTCGATATGAAATAAAAAAAAAAAATTCTACACCAACAGTTGAAACTGGGGATACGAATATAGAAAGAAACACTAACACAACAAAGGTTATTTACAAGCTTACTAACAAAGATAAATGCAGAATGGTATCTCCTGTTTACATAAAAAGGCAAAATCTTACTATGCGTGAACTGGGGGAACAGTGAGGTAATTCAAATACTTGCTGGCCAGTTTTGCGACTTGAAGCGATGGCTTCACAAAAGGAGAACTGTGATTGCAGATGTCTTCTTGACTCTGTATTGCAGAAAATAATGTCTATTCTTGATGCTCGAAGGGCAGGAACTTCTCTAAACCTCTTGCAGAACGTTTCTGCTCTATGTTGAAATGCCTCGGTCGTCCACTCCTGACGACGACGACTTGACCAGAATTCGACCAAACTCTCTCGAGCGCCTTGTTCTCTCTGATCCTTCGTCCTTCTTCTCTTATCTCACTCTGCTGATCTCTGTTGCTGATCTGTCACTGATAATCTGATCTGTGGCCCTTACTGATGATCTCGTACTCTGTGACTAACTGATGATTTGATCTCTCCTACTTCGTTAGTCGTATTTATACGGCATTCTGGGGGCGGGGCCTACGGCGAACGTCACAGACTCCTGAGATTACCGGAATGATTTAGAAGTCTCTCGACGAAGTATTGCATCAGAAGTCGCGGCATTTCTCACAACACTTCGGCACCTGATGCGTTCCACAACACTCCTGCCGATTCTAGAACAATCGCGAGAACAGGCGCCTCCAACACGGGTGCGCCTCCTTGCTGCAGAATTTCTCGAAGATGTGTTTTCCTTTCCTTTATCTTTCTTTGCTATACAGCAATTACCATTACAGTAATGCAGTGAATAAACATCTGTTATTAAAACAGGCCAGACGGCGTAGGCCTGCTGATTTTTATGTAACTGAATATTTAACAAAATCTAACCAGGTAATATTCTATAACCTAAGGCAGTTAAAAAAGCATTTTCCAGCTAAGATAAAATCTGTATTTACTCTAGATGGCATTACTCATGTCAGGTTCGTTAACAATGATCAGGTCCGCAGGATCACAACCCTAACTGAACTGCGAGATATAGACGAACGAGAAATGCCAGTTATGGATGCTGTGGATAATTTGAATGTTAATGTTGAAACACCCGGTGTTGCTGTATAAGTACTGTATTGTAATCAATGATGGCTTCTATTGATTTTGAAAACAGTGATTACACTGTACTGACGCTAGATCTGGTTAATTATTCTCCTCCCTTGTGTAATTATGTGAGTATGTGAGTAAATATCTAATATGGTAACAGTAACATGTTTTAATATATTGCTCTGGAACATACAAAGTTGTAAAAAGAATTTTATTCAATTTGTGTCACATTTTGCAAACCCGTTAACCCTGTTTTCATGTGTAATCTTTACTGAAACTTGGTTATCTTCTGATATAGATGTAAATTATGTAATTCCTGGATTTTACTTTCATGATATACATCGAAACCATTATGGTGGAGGAGTGAAGATATTTATAAAATATGGCATACAGGCGAAAATTTTTGAAAATTTCTCGTTTGTAAATGATCTCTTCGAGGTCTTAACAGTTGTACTCAACTTTAACAGTGTTGACGTTGTCTGTTCTGCTCTCTACCATCCCCCTACTTCCTCCCCCAAGAATAACAATGCGTTTGTCTCTTATCCTTCTTGATAGATTTACTTGCTAAGTACAAGAAAGTGATAGCATGCGGTGATTATAATATCAATCTGTTGAATATGGGTAAATCTGGATATATTGATAATTTTATTAATGGTATGTTTGAAATTGGCTTTACGCCATTGGTCACAATACTTACAAAAATAAACAGTGTCTTAACAAGGTTCAGCCTGTTGGACCATATTTGGATTTCTAATATTGATAATGTGAATAACACTTACGTTATCCCTTATGAGCTTACAGACCATTTTATTGTTATGGCTTCAATTAAGCCATTTGCTAACCAGATTATAGGTAGGGTTGCTCAAGTGAAGAGATCGTTTAGCAAGAGGAGCTTGACGACTTTTAGGTTTCTTGTGTCTAATTTTAATCCTTGTGAGTTTGTTGTTCTTGGTGGTAGTTTTGATACTGTGTATGATTCCTACTTAGCTGGTGTTTTTAAACTTTATGAGAGTTCATTTTATCTTAAAAAATCCTTGCCCAAACTGATCGAGCCAGCTCCATGGATGACACCTATTCTGAAATCTTGTGTTCCTAAAAAGTCCAGGTTATATAAATTGTACTTGAAAGGTAAGATTGAGAAGTTGGCCTATACTCAATAAAGAAATATGCTAACAAAAGCAATTAGACTGGCCAAACTAGTATATTATTATAGTAAATTTAAAGATGCTGGCAATGATACTTCGAAACTTGTGGTTAATTATTAATAATCTTATAAAAACTAAAAAATCTCCCAGCCTGGAATATATCCAGACACCTGATGGGACCTTGACTGGCTTGGATTTGGTCATCTATGTCAATAAATTTTTTATAAATGCTGCTACCTCCCTTGTGGGTAATTTAGAACCGCTGCTCGTAACTACTTACCATACCCCTCCAATAATGACGTGTTACTTAAGGCCAACTGATCATGTTGAGGTAGCACATGTTATCAGGAGTTTAAAAAATAAAGGTAATAAAATTTATGACATAACGCCGTTAATATTGAAGGATAGCTGTAATGTATTTGCTTCCCATTATGCAATGCTCTATAATATGTCCATTATGCAGCCTGAATTTCCTAGTCGACTTTGGGTTGCAAGAGTTACTCCTGTATATAAGTCTAGATTAGAAAGCATCATTGATAATTATAGGCCCATATCAGTTTTACCTGTGGCTTCAAAAATCTTTGAAAGGTTAACTCTAGACAGGATGAACAGCATCATTGAAAAGTACTCTATTCTTAATAATTCTCAATATGGCTTCCGCAAGAATAGAAGTACTACACAGGCCGTTATTAAATTTCTCTCTATTGCAACAAAGGCTGATCAAGAGAAGAGTTTCTGTGTCTGCTTCTTCCTTGACTTGAGAAAGGCATTTGACACTGTGTCACACAAGATCATACTCTACTAACAGAATGAAGTTTGTAAGCGTAAATGGTGTTGATTCTGATGATAAGGTGGTTACATGTGGTGTGCCTCAAGGGTCTATACTTGGTCCTCTTTGTTTTAACATATTTATAAATGACCTACCTAATGCAGTGCAGGCCGAAACAATTTTATTTGTGGATGATGCTGCTTTTCTGCTGGTTTCCTATTCATTCACCGAACTTATGAATAAAGTTAGGAATTTGTTTAGTGAACTTGAGGTACACTTAAAAGCAAATACGCTAAATCCTAATGCTAATAAGAGTAAGTTGATGTTTATCCTGACCAAGTCTCCCCAAGAACTCCCCGCCCTATCTTTCGCTGATGGCATTATTGAATGGGTAACGGACTTAAAATACTTAGGCTTGACTATCACTAATACCTTAACATATACAAAACACATTAACAATGTCTCGCTTAATGTCAGCCATGTAACTGGAACTATTATTAGTACTCGTGATTTCTTGCCGACTGACATATTGCTTAAACTATATTATGCTTTAGTGCTCCCCTACTTGAATAACCACCTCTTAATATGGGGCTCTGCACTTGTTACTGTGCTTAAGAGTTTGAAGGTACGTGTCAACAACTTGCTAAGAATAATTCTGGGAGTCAGATATGAGGATGGAAGACCGGTGATGGGCACATCGGTACTTTATACATATTTGCTAAACATAAATAGCTTGTATAAACTTAGCTTATTCAAGTTCTTGAGGAAACTGCTTATGGGTGAGCTGCCATACTTTTATGATCTTTTGTTATGCCCCAACTTAAGTTCCCATGAATATGCTACTAGGGGCCGTGGTTATCATACACCTACCATACGTACGGAGGTTGAAAGGAGATTCCTTCACTATCAGCTGATTGGGCTTAACAATGAACTCAACAGAAAACTTTTAGAAGACTCCTTTTATGTTTCTCGCAGAAATTACAAAAAAACTGTTACTTGCACAAAAGTAGGTATTTTAAGTAGTGTTGAGCTGTGCTTTTGAGGGACTCCTTTTAGTTGGTAAGTTTCAACGTGTTTTAAGGTGACCTCACACTATGCCTTTTTTTCTCCAGCTTCGAGCCGTTGCTGCCGAAAATGAAAAACCGGGAGCCTTTAGCTCGAGATTTTAGCCTCCCGACAGAACAGGAAGCAGCCAGCACGAACCGCGAGTTTGGCTTCTCTTCTCCTGAGCCACTCTCGAACCCACAAACGTTTTTTGTTACTCTTGCATTCACGTAAGATTCTGAGAAATACACCACTGCAGCACATCTTGCAACAGTCCGACAATTTCTGGGCGCCATGATGATATCAGCTGATCAGTTTTGTTTTCTTTTTCCTATGGCTCCTCGAAACCACGAGTTCCTAGTGTGACGATACAACACTTTTGCTCGCGAGCATTGGCTGGATGCTGGCCAAAACCGCGAGCAAGAAATGACTAGTGTGATACCAGCTTGATATCTTCCTTGGAACACAAGCTGGACCTGTGTCTTGTTTTATTGGCTTTTGTATAAATGCCTTTTTGTGTTGCAAGCTGGACTTGTCTTCTTTTGTATTTTAATGTGTTACTTAATATTACAATCCTTTGTCAAAATGGGCTCGACCCATGTATTTTTGTCTGTATTTTAGCTTGTAAACTTTGTATAACTTTTATGTAAAACCAGTAAACTTACTTTATGTTATCCCCATACTTGCTTTATGTTATCGCCATATAAGCATTAAATTGCTTCGGCGAATTTTCTGCTCATTTTATGAATTTGTAACAAACAAGGACAAACAAATATACTGTACTATACTATACTATTATACTATAATTTACATATACATTAAATATGGATTTCCATTTATATGTATTTGTTTATATGTATAAATGTTTACATATAGCTTCATATATACACATACATTTGTGTGGATGTCTGTTCGAAAGAGTAAAGAAGGTCACGTAACCAACTATAAGAAGTAGATTTTGGAAAAAGTGTCTTTGGAGACCTTTGAAGTCCGGCCTAAGGACATTCCCTCAGCTATGATTACCTGAAACACCTTTCGTACCGAAAAAATTGTAAGAAAACCCTCCGGATATTAGTAATCAATCAATAAATAAGTTATTTCATATCTAACATACTCCTTTTCTTATGTAAATAAAAGGATAGTTAAATTAGTATTTGTATACGGACGTTCATTCAGCATAAGGCTTGATCTGCAATTTACCGATTCTTTTGGCAAATTATTTATAACTGCGGATAAATTTGAAATAAGTATAATGGAGAAACAAATCCACAGACCTGTATCGGTACGTATGTTTAAAAATAAATCTCTACTGAGAGGTTTTGGGAATCTGTTCGACTCCCCTTTTCAGTCTGAGATTGAAAAGGGGATTCGAACAGATTCCCGAAAGCTCTCTGTAGAGATTTAATGTCAAATATATGTACCCATACATAACTGAGGATTTGTTTCTCCATTTGAGACTCGGGCTACTCTTAAGTATATTTTTAAATAAATATAATAATGATAATTATTCACCATTAACTGCAATCAGGCAGAGGGCCATGTGGGCTTCCCGTCTAGCCACCATTCCTATTATTCCTGTAACTGTCCCGTCAGGCTGTGGGTATCCGGGTGCCCCTGTGGCAGACTGAAGCACACGGTACCTGAGGGGAAGGAAGACATAAGGGTTTTAAAGGCGCAAATCCTATATCCGGAATTCCTCCCGTAGGGGGATAGTGCCATCAGTACAGTTTATGCGATGCACTGTAGGCATTACTTAAGGTTCTTTGCAGCGTCCCTTTGGCCCTTAGCTGCAACCCCTTTCATTCTTTTTACTGTACCTCCGTTAATATTCTTTCTTCCATCTTTCCACTCTCTTAAGTAACAGTTTATACATAGCGCAGCTGGGATGTTTTCTTCCTGTTACCCTTTCAAAACCTTTCTACTGTCAGTTTCGGTTTCAGCGGAAATTCTGTATTTTATTCTGTATCCGGAATGCCTATGATACTACAAGTAGAGACAGGGGCTTCGCAGAGTCTTTGACCTTGGCGCTTCTTACAAGCAATTCCAGGGAGAACGTAGAAAGTAGAAAAAGGAATGAAGTGAGCATTCGTAATATTATTAGGCTCCAGTGATAGGTTTACATAAAGGGGTGTCTGTAGGGCAAACCTTAATGGCTGTTAACCAGCCTTTCCGAACAATTTCTGCTCGTGGGACCTTAGAGACTTTCACGTTGTCCAAATTCAGGTAATACTAAAAATAGCCTTTACGTTCGTGCAGCGACGTTTGTTAGACTAAAAAGAAAATACATGGATCATGTAATAAAAATTCACAAAAATGGGATGTTAGTTTAATTACTGGTGGAATTTTTGAGTCTGTAGTTTTCCGAACAGTTTCTCACATTTTAGAATCGTAACTGTATAAACCGTCACTTTATCCAGTTCCATGATGATTTTCATGAAATGTTTTCTATCTCAGCATAATGCGAAAAGCCCCGTTCTACCAAAATGAAATTAGATTCACTGCGTTTCATCACTTTTTAGCGATTATTCATCTTATAGCTACAGTTTTGATATCCCAAAGTCATTTCGCCCCACACTGCCGAATTGTTTTTGCTTTGTGGCAGGGCAGTTGAAATGGAACTTTGGCCTTGAACGAGAGTGAGCTCCATATTGTCTAGGTCCTTGTTTGAAAGTATTTCTGAAACAAGTTGCCAAGTCATGGAAGGTGTTATTCAGAAACAGATTTTGAATCTTGAGGGAAATCGGCTTCATTTGAAGTACCTATCTGGTGCAACGATAGGAAAAATTCTTTGCTTTAAAGATATGTGCGATGTCCTTCATAATAAATTCAAAACAGCCAGGTCATCAGAGATAGGAAAAGTATGTTAGTTTGGCCAAAAATCTGCATCTGTAAAGCTTCTGGCACATTCGTGATTTTATCTTAAAGTTATATATATATCATTCCTACTATGATTTGAATTTGGGGGACAGTACATTGCAACGGAATTTCCAGTAAAGTTGTGAACATTTTAGGGTATCCGTGTGCTGGCCCTGGCTGATCGTGGCTCCCTTGGCGCATGCTTGGGGTACCACATCTTGAAGTTACGAGAAAGTTGAATCATTTTCGCTCAACAGTGTGAAAACTACAACAGTGGCAAACGCTTGTAAAGTACTCACGTAAAATTAAGCGTGGAACTCAGTGTTTTCACGACTGTAGCTTCTATCCCAGATTCGGCCTCGTAGCTGCCGTCCTTATATTGCTGGCCAATTTTGAAGAAAGGCCAAGCGCTCAGAGCTGCTACGGTGAGTTTGCGTCCATTCATGTTCAGATAGAGAAGCTTTTCATCAGAGTACATAATATTTTGCAAGTTCTTAAGCTTGTTGTCTTTATTGATGATCTTCCATACACCTTTGTGACGAAATCTGTGGTAAATAAGCAACTATTAAACTTTTACCAAGCTTTATTAAGTTCCCCAAATGATGAGCATGGAAATGTTGCGGTTGTAGACAGCTTTTCCCTTAAAACACGATTATTATTATTATATCATTATTATGGTGAACCACAGTTGCCGCCCTTGTTGAAAAAGCAGAATGGTACAAACCCTAGATCCCTAATAAGTTAACTAAGAAGTGAGGCCCATACCAGCCGGCTAAAAAAAAAAAAAAAAAAAAAAAAAAAAAATCACCAATTTTCAACTTAAGAAATTCCAAATATTCAGCTTCATGATTTGAAAGATCATTCCACACTGCGGTCACAGAAAGAATAAGACTTCCAGAAAACTGTCCAGAAAACTGTTGGTATGAACCTCGCATAGGGAAAGACAAGTCTATTAGTATCTGGGAAGAACAGTCTAAAGGATGTTAAAAATTATGAAATATATGGCGCGCACCACTGGCTGAGTGGACGACCGTACCACAGATTGATATGAAAATCGTGGATAAAGAATTTAATAAAACTCAAACAATTTTGCCTAACGGTTTAAAATGAGTCGGCTACTGAAGACGAAACAGAGGAACAGTGTTGAAGACATGAAAGAGTAGAGAAGGATTAAAACATTTCCTCAGGAATGGCAAGTCTCCAAAAATATTGAAAGTTTATTGTAGTATACAGATTTTTCGTGCAGTTTTAACGAATATAGTCATTATCATAATTACCCTTAAAATTATCATCATTGTCATATTCATCGTCATTTATAAAATTCTCATTATTATTATAGTTACATAAAAGGTGCACATAGATGTGAATCAAGAGAAAAATACCATTAATGTGCTGGAAGGCTACTACAGTATTGAAACCCTACGCATGAAAAAAAGAAAAAAAAATTAAAGTTGGTGAAATGCAAATGGAATCCTCAGAAAGATTAATTAATATTCATTAGCACACACAAACCTTACCGAGTTACTCCATCTCTTTCCAGGCCAGAAGAAAAGATAAGAAAACTCCCACTTGGCTCCTTCTTAAAAATGGTAATTTTTGTCCCCTCATTCACTATTCCTTCAAGGTCTCTCAACAAGGAATACGAAGTGTCTAGGTCCTCTAGGAACACAATCCACTTGACCACGTGACTCTTCTGTCGTTTGATTCGGATCTATAATGATATCGGAATAGGTTCAGTCGGAAGTCACGATGGTGGGTTTGAGTTAGACCAGAGCTAAGTATACCTCGGTCTTAGTATCGTTAGTATCTTCCATTAACAATTTATGAAGTTGTGAGGGTATCTAAAAGGTTTAAAGCAGGGTTTGATGTCCTCCATTAGCAGTTAGAAAGTATTTAACTGTGAGGTTGTGACTGCATTCAAAAGGTATCAGTTCGAGGTTTTATACCTTTCATTGAACATGAGGTAAGGGGTTACCCTAAAATTTAAAAGGTATAAATAGGATGCACAATATTTATATTGCTAGCTAGCTATCTTTCATTAATAGTGAGTTATGAGGGCATCTTAGCATTTAAAAAGTTTGAATCAATGACCATAATATCATCCATTAAATGTTATGAAGTTGTGCTAGCATTTGGAGAGGTTTCAAGCAGAGTACACAATGTCCTCCATTAACAGTGAGTTGTGTTAGAATTTAGAAGTGAAGTCTGTGGCTGTGGTATCACTCAAAAGGTTTATAGGGGAACTTTGGTCTATAGCCATTAACTTTCATCAAACAGAACTTTTAATAAGTTAAAAAAATGAGTCATTGCTCAAATCTGTACGTAATCCCATTATTTTACAATTTAATTTCAAAGTAGCACCGAGGTACTTCATTGGAGAGCGCCATTTCTCCTAGATTCGTCCATGTTGCCATCTGGCGGATTAGTGCCAATGATGTGGTGCTGCGGTCGCGGCTCGCCTCAATAACAAGAGCAGCGAAGCACACGTATTTGTAGAGTATTCTCCTCGGTATTATCCTCGTGTTTCAGGTCAATTTTCATTCAAATAGCGTCAATTATGCCAACTTGTATAGAGTTTGGTTGTGCCAATACTTCTGGCAAGTGTCCAAAAGGCATATCATTCCAAAGGATTCCGTCAAATAGAGAGAAATCAAGCCGCTGGCTGATGTCTCTTCGAAGGGAGGATATCAACATAAAATCTTTCAACCTATGACGCAAACCATTGTCTGTTCAGACCATTTCTTGTCAACAGGTTTAAAATATGACATTAGGAGCAGGGTATTAGGTATGGCTGTGAAATTTATTTATATAATATGTTTTGGGAACTTAATTCCTCTCTGAACAGACCACAGTACCAACGAAGATAGGGCGGCTATCTACCGCTACCTATCTATACTATGGTGCCTCTACTTGTATGCATTTGAATTGAAATTAATTCTTGTCAATTGCCATGTGTGTGGTGTGATGGGGTGAACAGCAGTTTTCTAAACGTTTGTGTGTGTCCATGAATTGATGAGGGCCTTCACTTAGTCCTTTTTAACTAGTTTAATTAATGGGGTTTTAGAATTTATGGCTGTATATGCATAACTAGGCATACTTCAGGCTACTTCTTTATTTACCAATTCAATCATACATTTTCAGCTGACAAATACAAACCAAAAAGGTTATTATCTAAAGATGCTGTTCCCTCGGAATAGTTCTGCCTGTCTGAGCCGACCGCTACATGACGTGACGTCACGCATATCAGATGAGCCACACAAAATGGCGGTGCCCATGGTGCAATAGAAAATTGGTTGTAAAAAATAAGACAATACCCCTTTCAAAAAACTTTTTTCACCAGGGGTACTTCAAAAGAATAATACTACATATGGAATAGCTAAAATGCAACCATAAGTTCCCCTTTAAACCGGTTGCAGTGTCCTCCATTAACAGTCAGTTCCGAGGTTGTATTACAATTAGAAATGAATCCGGGGTGTGTGTTATCTTTCAGAAGGTTTACGTCAGTCACAATGTCTTCCATTCACATTTAGTTAAGAGGTTCTGTAAGCATTTAGAAATGACTTTGGAGTTGTTATCAGTAGGGAAAAAGACCCAGATTTGGCTCAACCTCAACACCCAACCCCCAATTTGGCTTAAGAGATACTCTATGGATGAAAAAAACCACCATTTCAAATAAATATGAATATGAGTGAAAAAATTCTAAGTCCCTCAACCTAACTTAACCTAACCTAACCCACTGAGTGAAAAAATTCTAAGCCCCCTAACTTAACCTAACCTAACCCACTGAGTGAAAGAATTCCAAGTCCCTTAACGTAACCTAACCCAACCCAACCTATTGGCTCTACTGATGAAAAAAAACCCATTTCATGTAAATATGAATATGAATGAAAAAATACTAAGTCCCTTAACCTAACCTAACCTGATGAGTGAAAAAATTCTAGTCCCTTAACCTAACTTAACCTAACCTAACCTAACCCACTGAGTTAAAAAATTCTAAGTCCCTTAACCTAACTTAACCCATGTAAAATACCCAACCCCATTTTGGCTCAAGATATACTCGACAGATGAAAAACTGCCATTTCACATAAATATGAATATGAGGGGAAAAAAATTCTAATTACCTTAACCTAACCAAACCTAACCCACGTGACATATCCAACCCTGTTTTGCCTCAAGATATACTCGACAGACGAAAAAGTGCAATTTCACATAAATATGAATAAGAATGAAAAATTCTAAGTCCCTTAACCTAACCTAACCTGACCTAACCTAACCCACATGAGTATATGAAAAAAATGAATATTAGGAACAAATTTTAAGTCTCTTAACCTAACCTAACCTAACCCAACCTATTGGCTCAAGATATACTCTACGGATGAAAAAACCACCACTTCATGTAAATATGAATATTAGTGAAAAAATTCTAAGTCCCTTAACCTAACCTGCTGAGTGAAAAAATTCTAAGTCCATTAACCTAACCTAACCTAAACCAACCCATATGAAATACCCAACCTCATTTTAGCTCAAGATATACTCTATGGACGAAAAACCACCAGTTCACATAAATATGAATATGAGGGGAAAAATTCTAAGTCCCTTAACCTAACGTAACCTAACCCACATGAGTATATGAAAAATATGAATATGAGGAACAAATTCTAAGTCCCTTAACCTAACCTAACCACGCGAGTATATGAAAAGATATGAATACGAGTAAAATAAATTATAAGTCCCTTAACCTGACTTTCTCCATGACTCACTGCCAGGTGGACAACATGTCATATCACGTGATATTATGAATGCGAAAAGATTTCTAAACTCCATTCAAATTCAGATAAGCAACTGATAAGCACCCACAACAGTCAGCATTTTCTCCATGACTTGCTGCCAGGTGCACATGTCATATCGTGATGGTGCGCATTTACACGATGCCTCGTTAGGTTAGGTTAGGTTAAAGGGCTTAGAATTTTTTCACTCAGTGGGTTAGGTTAGGTAAGGTTAGGTTAAGTGACTTAGAATTTTTTCACTCATATTCATATTTATGTGAAATAGATTTTTTTTATCCATTGAGTATATCTTGAGCCAATAGGTTTGGTAGGTTAGGTTAGGTTAGGTTAAGGGACTTAAAAAATTTTTTTTCATTCAGTGGGTTAGGTTAGGTTAGGTTGAGGGCTTAGAATTTTTTCACTCGTATTCATATTTATGTGAAATTGTGGTTTTTTCATCCGTAGAGTATATCTTGAGCCAAAATGGGGTTGGGTATTTTCAAGGGGGTCAAGTGAAACCATGGTTCTCCTATCCTAAGAGTTCTTCATGAGCCATTTGGTGGGTTTCCCGTGGAGTCGTTAATGGTCAATATATGTGAGGTTAAGATAAGGGCGAACTCATGGGGTTTATCGCCTGTGAGCCGAATTGGGGTCGGGTGTTGAGGTTGAGCCGAAATGGAGTCTTTTTCCCTACTGTTATCATTCATAAAGTTTAAATCAGTCATAATACCCTCTAAAAGCAGTTAGTTATGAAGCTGTGTCCAATAACAGTGAGCGATGAGGCTGTGTTAGCGCCTAAAAAGCTTAAATCAAGAGTTAGCATTGTCTTCCATTAGCATTGAGTGGCAAATTGTGTTAGCATTTAAAGGCTTGAATGAGAGTTAGCACTGTCTTCCATTAGCATTGAGTGACGACCTGTATTAGCAATTAAAAGGCCTAAATGAGGGTTAGCAATGTCTTCCATTAACAGTGAGTGATAAGGCTGTGTTTGCATTTCAGTGATGAAAATCATAATTCCCAGTGTCCTCTATTGATAGCAGTATTGGTGTGTTAGCATCCAAAATGCACATTTTCTCACAAGTTCCCTCATTTGACTAATGAGGTGTTGGTTATTTAAGATTAAAATTATTAGTTATAATGTATTCCAATAACCCAGAGCTATGAGTTAACAACTAAAAACATCAAAATTACAGTTCCTAGGGCCTTCTACTGATAGTTAGTTATGAGGTTACGTTGGCATTTAAAAGGGATGAATCACATTCACAATATAATTCTCTGACAGCGAATTACTAGGCTGTGTAACTTATGAGGTTGTTTTGACATTCAGGTGGTTTTAGTTGGATTCTCAGAGTCTTTTGTTAACGATTAGTTATGAGGTTTAGTTATTATTGAAAAGGTTTATATCCAGCTTCTGAAAGCATAGATTAAGTTATGGTCTGAGCCGCTGAAATGTGCACATCCAAAATTGTTTGGTGAAACAAGGTCAGTTTCTTGTTTGAATCTTTGGACTTGCTTTCAGCGCATAGGTTGTCATTGTGATTTCTATGTGATGGTCGAGTTTTTTTTTTTGCAAGGTACGTACATGTTAGATTAGAAAATCGTTAACTCAAATGATTACCTAAGAACTTGTTCCAGTCTCATCGGTTTTCTTGTACTAGAATAAAAAAATTGTAAATATTTGTACAGTTCTAGTAAAATGTTATTGAAGTCTTTCTAAAAACTTCTTGAGTCTATAATGAACGAGTTAAGACAGAATTTGCTACAATTAGGTTAAGCAGTTTTTCATAAATCACAAACGTTCATCGTTGGAATTCCCTGGTGCTTGTTTTTTCATAAGAGAGGAAATTTACAAAATAATTACTGTACTAATTTTCTTCACATATAGAATATTGCCAAGAGAAACAAAATAGAAAATCCTCATAAGTTCGTCAGCTGACCTTGAGAAAACAGTGAATCCCTAAAATAAAGGAACGCAATCATATGGAACACGTGTACAAAAACCATTCGTATTACAATTATATAAGGTCTTAATCCATAACTTGAAAATCTAAAAACCAAAATGTTCTTATTGTAAAAGTGAAAAAGTCTTACCTGTGCAAACATGTCCAGGACATCTTCAGGTGAGCGCATGACCAAAAGGAAGGTCGACTCTGTGGCCGCGTTCAACACGACGGAAAGGAGAGAATTTGCGACGTTTCCCTGGAACACCATCAGCCCGGCAACCGAGGCTGAAAACTGCTTCGATATGATCCCAACCATACCTTTGGGTTACAATGTAGAAGGCAAATGCATATTTATTTATTTATTCTATAGAAGGGTTTGGATGGTCAAAAGACGTCATAAGGTATCAAGTTTTAAGTAGTGTACTACATTCAAGCAAAACCAGGCTTTCATATCAGGAAAAGTCATAGTATATGACACTTGACCTAGTCAGATAGTTACACTGAACATAGCCCATAGCTGTTTTTAAGTTTAGTGTATGAATATACTTTTTTTTTGTTTTTGCTTCTGTAGAAATTAATTATTTTTAAAATGGACAGGATCTGTTTATGGCACTGCAGTCACGTTATAACATTGGGCAGGGTCAGATTGCCTGAGAAGTTATAACAAAGTTAGGATACTGTATGACATTGGGTAACTTGCATTTTATAGCAAGGTCAGCATATGGTAATGGGCATGACAAGACCAGAATATGGTTCTGAGAAGGGGTAGGGTTTGAAGAAAGTTATAGGTATAAAATATATATGTATATGTGTGTATATATATACACACATAACACACACACACACATATATATATATATTATAATCTATATATGTAATATAGAATATATATATTATTTAAGGTGTGTATATAGAGACCCTCATAATTTCAGATATATTGTATGGGAATGAGGAAACAAAGTCCAGTGAAATAAATTCCTCTAACTCTAGATAAGAACTAAACATTCAAAAATGGACACGGGAGCGCTCTCTGCTAAAGAAAATACATCTGGAGATTGATGAATCATAATATGAACTGACAGTGAGCGAGGGTTCGACAATTGTGGAAAATTTCAACGTGAAATATATAAGTACTTTACGTAATATCTGAGAGCTTCAAACGCTACAGCCTCTCCCATACCTAGTACTAGCAATGCACACAGCAAAATGTACTGTATGGGTAAGAAAATAAAGAACAGTTTTCATTATTTACAGCGATTCCAGAGAGAGAGAGAGAGAGAGCCCAAAAGGTTCCTTATCTCCCCCCAAGTAGTAAACTGGCGTCTCTTTCTCAAGAGCAGTTTTTATAAGAAGTTAAACTACGCTGTATGTGTGTGTGTGTGTATATATATATATATATATATATATATATATATATATATATATATATATATATATATATATATATATCTGCAAGGATCAAGAGCCCGTGCTAGCAAAAGGCAAGCCGAGTAACTGAATGCGTACTTATTCCCCGATTATCATCATTCACCAATTACAGTTGACTTAATGGTAAGGAAATGTCCTTAATTGAGGCTTACAGTATTATGTTTGCGAATATAAAGTAGACATCTGTATAGTTAAATGAGGATTCAGTCTGGTTTCTGACGCACCATCGGATGAACTCGTTTCTTGTTTGTAATACTCTACTTTACTTGTTATGCGCCTTTTTTTTTAGAATCCTGTTACGTTTATAAACAGTGCTATGTGTGCTTTTATGACTGACGACAGACGTTTACAGGCAAAAAAAAATATAATATATATATTATAAATAATATAAAGATATATATATATATATATATATATATATAGAATCTATATATATATATATATATATATAATATATTACTATATATATATATAGAAACATTAAAATGCATGGTTCATAGTTACTCCTAGCCCTTAAACTGTATATTGAATGATAAAAGTAATGAAAATATATCACTATGGATTACAATTAACTTCAATATATGTACATATTATAGTAAGGTCTACCTTCTTCAACACTGTTTCTTTAATGTTTAAACAGAAGTCTGCAATTCACTGCGGTAGTCATTCTGACAAGGCGTGAGGATTCACAGCTGTAAACACTTACCTTCGTATTTCAGGTCGTACAAAAGTTGCAAATGAACCGCCTGGTGGTTATCCAAATCTCTTACAATCGCTAATATTTCCGGCACAGATAGCAAGCTGCGAATTACGAAGAAACTGGACGGTGATTAAAAGAGACAAAACGAATACGGCTTTACATGTGTTAGATTTCAATATTATAAATTCCGGAAACGCACGTCATTCAAGTAAGCTCATAACTTCATCGGGTAAGGAAAATAGCTGTGATTGAATACGAGGATACTCTGGATATATGGTATTTTTACAAGCTTTCGATAACCATTCAGAAAATTTAAGTTAAAGAGAGGATACCAATAACTCATTGCAAATAAGTATGAAATCACAACTGTTGAAAAAGGAAGACTCTAATTTTGTTGAAGTTTTCTAGACTCGTAAGTGAAATTAACAGAACACCGCACCACAGGTCGTATCTTTGAAACTGATTTAAAAAGGTTTTTGTTGGTAACATCATTTAAATTCATTTCTCACCTTGAATTCAGAGCTCCTGATGAATTCGTCGACGGAGAAAGATTTTTCAAGCTGTCGACGGACACGACGAATGTGCTGATGAACATTGCGACTAGCGAGCCAGGAATAAATGACAAAAAGCGGTAATAAGCTATATATGAAAGCCTTATGAAAATACCAAGTAGACCAGCATATTTAGTATTGTTTTTTTACTCTTATTTTTATCATAATTTCTCTTTCTTTAAAATATATTTGATATATTTAGGCAAGAGAAACATGATTTACTCACTTGTGTTCAGGTTGGAGGCAGTAAGCTTCATCCTCATGAATTGGGACCTGAAATTGTTGAAATAAATTCACTCATTCCTGTTTCTTATTATTATTATTATCATTATTATTATTATTATTATTATTATTATTATTATACTTCAAATATATTTAACTTTTATTCTTATTATTATTTCGCAAACTCACATCATTGACAGTTACTTTTGTAACCAACTCAAACTTCACATACGAATACTGTCCAGAGGTTCTAAACTTAACCCTTTGCGATCTAAGCATTCATATTTTTTTCAGACTGTTTCTCCAAAAATCAAGCGAAAAAATATTTAATTAGTTATTGATCCTCATTAGGAAAGTTATATTTTGTAATTTGTACAGTATTAAAGAATGGGCGTGCCTTGCATCAATCGTAAGGCGAATTATGAAATATTTTTGCTGCTTCTATAATAAGGAAAGGATCAATTATGTTGATATGGTGTTCTGATTCATAGACTTGACTCATGCTCGAGCTTGTGCGCATTAGCTTGTTATTTAAAAACGTATGGCTGCAAACGTCAAGACAAATTACAACAGAAAATTTTAAAAATGAATCGGTATTCTGAGCCATTTGATATAAGATGCCTCAAGGATATTCAGCAGCATTTATTTTTTTCTATCGACCTGAAATTATAGGGCAATTTCTTCGAAATAATTGTAGTTGTATATATCGCTCATGTAACGGTATGTTTTTATTTATTTATTTTTTTTTGCACGAGGAGGAAGTGTCTGTGGTGGCATAATGCTATTTTAGTCTTTTAAAACAGCAAACATTGGAACTGAAAACGTATTCTTATCAATTTTCATCCAACTATAGAAGCACCAACACATGCTAGAAAAAAGTAGGATCAGAAGAAAGTATTTTTAGGAAAAGTACCATGTTGTATGCTCTTCTATGGTACTAAGACTTCCCAAGCTGACGGTTTCACAGCAGATTTTATGAGATCTGCTTGTTTTCCAGTTTTCGCAATGAAGCCAGTAGGCCTACTAGCTGTAGAACTAGAGACCAACACATTTCTCTTGTGAAAAAGGTCAGCAGATTCATTTACACTGGAGACTGAGGTCCTGGATCTCTTTTCACTAAATTTCCTTAAATGACAGCGGTAAAAGTAAAATAGAAGTATGTTTGACCAATTTGTGGCGCTGTCACGCGGACAGTTATTCTTTTCCAGAATCTTGAGATGCTGCAGCGCCGAACGGTACAATGGTGCTCATTCTCTCGCTTAGTATGAAGCATTTCTACCTCAAACTGTAATTTTTTTTCACTTCATTGGCTGGACTTGAATGCATTTATCTGTATCCATTTCGTATATAAACTTACTATAGAGGAAGTTGTTAAATGTTGTTAAGTGTCTGCAAAAATGAGGCTAGAGCTCGGTGCTCCAAAATTCTAAATCTGAAAATGATCTAGGCCTCTAAAGTCACTTAATTTAATTCCTAGAATATTATTATTATTTTTTCTTGTTTAACACAGCGTTACTATTGAAGTTAGTCATACTTCTAATGTACATTGATTTAATTTGTATTGATGAAGAGTATTGGAATGGATTCCTGTCCATTGTCTAGTAAACAATGGTGCTGAACTGAGCTGATGAACAGCTCTCCTAGGGCTGGCCAGAAGGATTAGATATTTTTACGTGGCTAGGAACCAATTGGTTACCTAGCAATGGGACCTACGCTTATTGTGGGATCCGAACCACATTATATCGAGAAATGAATTTCTATCGCCAGAAATATATTCCTCTGGTTCCGCGTTGGCCGAGCCGAGAATCGAACTTCCGGCCACCGGATTGGTACCCGAGCGCGAAATCCATTCGTCCAACGAGGAACTTGAACTGGGGCTGCACGATGACAATCATCTGTCCCTGACAGTGCAAAATAAAATGACAGAAGTTGCTTGAAGGAATGAAAGTGACCGTGTGCCAATGTCTTCAGATAAAGGCATTATTAGGATATGTAATATAATCTTCACTCGTAGTTTTCTGTCATGGTGCTCTCTCATCGGTAGTACAGATTTGGCATCTTTTGGCATCTTGCCCTTTCGGTTTGTGTAAAGATCATATCGGCTGGAAAATTCAAGTGGTCATCAACTTGTAGCAAAACACCAGTACTTTCGTTTATATATATATATATATATATATATATATTATATATATATTATATATATATCTATTTACATATACGCTAGGAATTAAGTTTTCTTTCTTTAATTACTGGAACAGTGATACACAATTTTAAGATTTAGGCGGTGCTACTTTGGCAATGTTATCTACGTATCTACACGTCACCTACATCGAGGTGCTTTTTTTTATAGCACTAAACACCATATGTTACATAAATGTGGAGGTTTATATTATTAACATTACTAAATGCTTACAAACATGCCATTTTAGTAGGAAAAATGACCACTCGATACAGTTACTGGGAGCTAGGGAATTACAGCAGTCCATATGCTAGTTAGAGCCGGAAGTTACAACCGAATAGCCTCTATCAAAATTAACAGTTTATCCCTAGTTCCTTTCATAACAGTTTAAACTCGATATTATCATATGACATTAACTTTTAGGCGCAGTGATATGGCTAAATGAATGAATAAATAAAATAAAATAAGATAAGTAAAATCAATAAATAAATGCTGTCTCTGCTCTGGCATATACTATATAAAAGGTTGAGGAAAAGAATCTTCCGATCACTTTTGTGGCTGTTACAAAGCCGTATTTTCTTGGCTTGTGATTTTTTTCTTTACAAAGGGCACATACACAAAACGACTCAATCTATGTTTGTTACTTTATTTTAGTCCATGCTTTGTTAACAGGAGTCCAACTTGTCTACGCGGCTACGCCTTTGGAAAGCAAATGACATAGGCCTACGTTGCCCGCTAAATCACTAAGAGTCATTTCGCAAACGAAGCACTGTTTGGGAGACATGATTTATATTAATTTTCATAACTCAGCCGAAGTAAAGTATGCAAGCAAGACGTTCCTCGTTATGTTTTACCGTTGATAAACTAATTTAGATATGCAATAGGTGAAAGTTCTCTCTCCCGCATTCAGGCAATTTGTGCCTGCTTAGACACAACTAATCATCAGAGACCCTCAACTAATATAACCAATTTGTTGGGGGAGGGCTGATTTAAAAAAAAAATAAGTGGGGGCCTGCTTATTATGACCTCATTATTCGAGCACACTTTCTCTGCATATAAACTTAGATACAGGTCTGATTTAAGAAATCTGAAGGTATCAGCATTTTGGCCTATATAGTGTACTAAAGGCTGTGGAACCAAGTTATTTAAGACAATATTTGAGTCATGTATATACATATATGTGTGTATGTGTGTGTGTATGTATGTTTTCAGTATACCATATATATAATGCTATAATGTATATTTTATTAATATTATATAAGATATATATATATAAAAATATAATATAATTATAGATTAATATTATATAGATATATTATATATATATATAGTATATATGTAGCTAAAAAAATTCCCCTTCGACTGTATGAAAATATATTATTTCCGAGGTAGAGTGAATTGGATATTAAAGGACATTTGTAGCTTAATACTTGTATATGAATCACGGTGATGTGATAATAAAATTCATATATTTGTATATATCATATATTATATATACTATATATACTGTATAAATACAAATACACATATTGTATACACACACGCATATTACGCACACGCTCATGTATATTTTGCAGCAGTCTTATGCAACAGTATTAGGTCTGAGAGTGCAACGAATTTCCAAGTTAATTCTTGCAGATTTTTGTAATTGTGAATTTGCAGAAACCAAACTTGGCTCAGTGCTATAAGATATT
>NC_061101.1:40720400-40725400 GCF_015104395.2 Macrobrachium nipponense
CAATAACCATCAAAATGTTAAATTTTCTGTTTTTTCTGGGATGTTCTTAAAAGCTCTGCGTGTCCATAGCGCGCAGTTTATTGACGCTGAGAATAAAACTATTTTTGATATTGCCTTGAAACTTGAATACCCAAGGACATTTGTAGATGTAGCATGGAAAAGAGCTAGGAAACAATTTTATTCAACTAATGACAGACTTTAATTTAGTATACATAACAATCTCAAATTACCGTATGATGAAAGGTTTTTAGAAATTTATAGAATTTTGAAGCTTTTCAACATAAATGTTGTTTTCAGTAATATTAATGTTGAAAGTTTAGTAATAAAAAAGTCTCCTAAACATGTTTCTGGCTGCATATATGAAATTCTTTGTAAAAAGTATGATTAGAAAATCACTTTGACAACGAATCAAACGGCGCCAATATTCAGTGAGAACTGGTCAAATATCGAATGAATTCTTCGTATATATGAGAGATTGAGATCATCCTATTAACTGGAGTCAGGCAAGATCCTTAATGCCGTTTAGGGTCTCGGTTAAAAGGAAAATCATTGAATCTTGTTATATCAAATCAAATAATGGAAGTTTTCTAAATTGAAGTCTTGGTTTGCTTAAACTCGATGCCTTCATAATTGAAGAAGTTGTAGATAAATTTAAGCAACAAGATTAATATAATTATTCTGTTATATAAATGTTTTTGGACTTTGTATGGCCAAGCTTCCGTTTCTGTTATGGTTATGTCTGTTTTAGTTTGTGACCGTGTGATCTCCGACTATCCTGGATTATCTCTTTGATTTTTACCCTTTTGACAGTTAACTATCTGGTATTCTTGATATTTTTGTTTAGCTTGTAACCCTCTTTCCAACTGTGTCTCATTTGTGCCTTGACAGTGTTTTATTAAAGGACGAAAGCTCTCGGTACGAATTTCTGCCTGTTATTTTTCCTGTGGTATTCGCTTGTATATCTCGTTATTCATATCCTATTGAAGGCAATACAAGGTGAATCAGCTTTAGCAAAAAAGTATTTGCTACACCTCTGAAGTAACTCATAGCAGTGAGGACCTCTACAGGAAACTTACAATCAGATTCTAAATCATGCAACATGAAATCTTTTAAAATCTGTCTCTCTTGCCAGCTTGATGAGCGAGAACAGACGATAAAGAATAAAAAAAAAGGAGAAACGATCATAGCAATGTATCCATATCCTTAGAAGGGAGTATAAGGTAATTGATACAACATGATAGTCTAAGTAGAAATTTTTAATTTCGGCATCAGTAAAAATAATAAAACACAAAGTTAGCTCTGGTAAAAATAATCAATTATAAATAAGAAAATTTTTATGCAAAGTCCGAGAAAAGACCTTATGGATAAATGGGGAGGGACAAAGCATGGGGCTTAGCCCCACTAGGAAAACAAAAGCAGGGAGAGATTACCAAAGCTTGGAATATGAGAAATAAGTCATTTGACTGAAGAGCGTATAATTAAGTCACCTCAACAATAAGTCGTGTACTGACGAGGACAAATAACTTGGTCATAACGCTACCTTGTCCATAGAAAATAATGCTCATATTATTACTGACAGCACCATATCCCTACAAAAAATTGAAAGACAATTTATTTTGATCAGTTTCTCTCTCTCTCTCTCTCTCTCTCTCAATGACAGCGTCATTTCTTGGTTGACAGGACATCAAAATAATCTTAATCTATAAGTACATCAAATTTTACCTATAATCTTCATCTACTGAGAAGAAAATTAAGTACCGTGGACTTACAAGTATATTCACTTATAGCTTTAAGTGTCTCACTTGTGTCATACCGCTAAATCTGTTCATATTTAGAACAGGTTATAATAAGTAGCCTCTTTTGCTTCAGTAAATACTTATTCTTTTATCTGAAATGTTTTCGTTCATCCATTTTTTTCTTTTCATGTGTAGTTGGTTTGACAGTAATGATAAAAGTAATTCCAAGTACTAACATACAACAGTTTCTGAATACACTTTGGCCTCAAAGATTTAAAAAACTTCAAAAACACAAAACACTTCGCGAGTCACAGGTAAAAATGTCATTACAAATGGACATGCACAAAAAATACAACTTTGAAAAGTCTTAAGCAAGGCCACATACATGTTCTAAAATATTTTCCATTTAAATAAAAGTTCATAGTGATTCCAAAATTTGTGTTTGCATCTATGTACACCGAAACACGACAGTGACTGCAGCACTGGTGTCTGTAATTTATAGATAACTGTTAAGAACTATCTCCCCAATCCTATGTACAACGATGCTTGGGTCTGCTTCCTCTGAATGCTGAAAGACTGCTGGCTTCTTTTCTATTTACTTAGAGTAGTCAGGAGAAATATGAAATTATGTTCAGTAAGAATGTTATAAATAAGTCGAGGAAAGCAAGAATACTCAGTCTGGAGCAGATATATTGTCAATGCAACCGGTAATTGTCTGATACATACATGGATAATGTTATCCATTAACTATCATATAGTTATCCATTAACTATCATATAGTATACGCTTGTTAATATGTACTGTATGTTATGTTGTTTCAAATGGATGTATTACATCGCTAGTTATTTTGGTATTTTTTATTTGTTCAACTGCTATTCTTGTTTTATTTTTATTTTACTGCTGAATAGTTTGTAGCTCAAACTACTAGTTTTTGGTAACTGTGTTTAAAAATTTTAGGCATTTCTTGGCTACATACACTGAAAACTTTATCTCTTTCCTTAATAAACGCTTCAAGAAGAGGTCCATTGGAGGACGAAATTGTTGGGCATTTTCTGACACATACCATTTTCATTTTCCTATGTGGAATACAACTGAATTACTATATCTTCGTGCATAAGAAGATTACCAGTACTATACATAGACTAATGCATACATATATAACACACATGTATATAATATATATATATATATATGTATATAAGATATATATATATGTATATTTATATATATATAGTATATATATATATATATATATATATACTATATTATTACATATATCATTAGTCAACGGCAACCATTCCAAAATATTATAAATCACACTAGCCTGTTGTCATGGATATGATGTAGCTGCCTTTAGAGATTAATTTCAAAATTGTTGGGAGAATATGCACTTGGTTGAATGTGTTTCTTTGATCTCATATAATGGGGGTCTGTGGACATCTGAGGTTAGGTTAAAATATGGTAAAGTTAAATTAGGCTAAGTTAGGTAAGGTAAAGTAGGGTTACGTTTAGTTAGGTAAGATTAGAATGGGTAAGGTAAGTTGGGGTTAGGTTTAGTTAGGTAAGGTAAAGATTAGGTATTGGGAAGGTTGGGTTAGGCTATGTTAGGTAAGGCAAGGCCAGTTTGGTGGGTATACTTCATGGTGTAGGTACCCCTATCAAATCAAGTTTCTTCCTTTTCTCCTTTCTGCTAAAATTCCTGCAATCCTGGGGATGCAATTGCTTCTATGTATTTCATAAAGTTTGTCGGTTTTATAAAAGTAAAATGAATGAATTTTTGGTACTGCTTAATGGTAACTGCATGAAACATCTTGATTACCAGAATGCATCTCGGAAACACCCGATCAAGATATAGAATTACAGAATTGAAGGGAACTTGGCAAGCTGTTTGATAAAACAAAGCTCCCAATAAACACAATGATTAATAGTAAAATGAACTGTTTGAACCTATAAGTCCAAAAGCTTTATACAGAAGCAAAATGAAAAATAGAAAATTGTAAAAAGCTTCATTGGCATCACCATTTCTTTACAAATACTGAAAGATACGAGGGTAGTGGCAGATGAGTAGTTTCACATGTCTTAATGACTTATTATTAACCTTATCATAATATTAGAAACTTAATTCTACAAACAAGTTGTGGACTGCTAACACTCGGCACGTTCCCTGTAGCAACAACTGGTTTCCAGTTGCACCAAACACCAGTCGATTTTCATACTAATTTAAAAATCTCAGAATATCTCTATGTACAGTTCTTCTTTGGAAAGCCTCCATTTATCTAATCTCACAATTCTCATTATAGTTTTGAAGGTTAGGCAGCTTTACAAATACGTAATTCGTCACAGTGAGAGCTGTTCTGTTTCCTCATAGTCACTCAAAGTGTAAGGCTCTATAGAATATGGCTGCATAAAGCCAGTTTCTTAAGGCCTCTCAGCTTTTCAGTAATATCATTGCCATACGTGGTACACACATTTGGAGCTTCAGGTACTAACTACTAGAGGAAGGCTCCTTCTGCGATCAAGACCTCCATTCCACTATGAGATCGTTTTGCAGTCAAGGCCTTTATCCCAAGGCTTCATTGTGAAAGACTTGTGGTAGAAGACATGAAAGCTCATGCATTGTTAGGCTTACACCAATATTGTTGCTGCTCTAAGGAGCAACGGTGAAATAGCTGCTGCTGTGGTAGAGTAACTGCAAGAATATTTCAGTGGGACATTTCAGTCAAGAGGACAAATACATAGGAGTCTCTCCTCTGATGGGCACCAACTAGGTAACTGCTTTACTAATTTGTACATGGAACAATGCAGCTACTGTTACTCTGGAGGGCAGCATCGAAGTATATGTCATTCTCACAAGAGACAACAAAGCAACTGCTATTCTTGGGAGGGAAAACTGGATATCCTCCCTCTGCAAACCAATAAGAAACTGCTTCTTGTTGTGAGAGTGTAAAGCATATTCAGAGTTAACTCTCCTTTCTCATGATCAGCGCAACTTGTTAAGAAGTCTCCACCAGATCAGGCATAGAACAGACGCAGAAAGACACCGTGTGAAGGCTTCTGGGAAAATCAAACTCAGCGCTGCTACCTGCTTCCTTTTCTTCATGACCTGAATAGAGGGAGAAGAGAAAATATAATTAAAATATGATTAGCGCACTTGCATAACCATAGCAAATTTCCTATGAAAATGTGGATGCTCATGGAAAGGCACAAAGATTTCCCTCCTTTCATCAACTGTCAGACTGTAGTGAATAGTTACTACCTTGTATA
>NC_061101.1:40735400-40745400 GCF_015104395.2 Macrobrachium nipponense
CAAGAAAGCCTATGTACACCTCATCCTTCAAAGAAGCCTATACAGGAATACACGTACCTTCAAAGAGCCTATGATACAGGCATACATGTACCTTCAAAGAGCCTATGAATGAATTGATAGAGATGCAATCTAGAGGCCATATGGTACATATACTTTGAAAGTTTTGTGATGGAAGCAAAGTGTAAGGTAGAAGAGATAAATGGGAGTGACGGGTTTGGTGTGGAAATGTGTCTGAAGCGGGGAGATGTAATGTCTTTATTGTTCTTTAATGTCTTTATTGAGGGAGTGATGCAAGACACCAGAGAATTGGTATCTGGTGTAGCTGTCAAGTTGTGCGACAAGATAAACGGTTTTTGATGGAGGATGTACATGGATGATATTGGCAGATTGTGTAGTTCTGAGTGGGCACAGGGAAGCGAAACGGGGAAATCTAGTGAGTTTGAAAGAGTTTGCAAGAAGGGATAGAGGGAGTGAAAAAGGTACTGGAAATGAAGGGCTTTGATAAAACGGAGGAGTAATAACACTAGCAAGGGGGAGGTGAATAGCGCAGTGCGCTTCTGGGGGCAAGGTCGGGCTTCATTTTGACGAGCTACCGATGAGCCTTCTGTGTTGATGAGCGAAGCAGTTAATGGTATGGAAGTTATCTGCACAAAGGGTTCATCTACAAATCAAATCTTGACTTAAAAGAAGACAAGAGTTCCAAATGTAGGAGAGAGATGAATGAGTGAAAATACAAATATTTCGTCAGTGGAGCACAAACAAGTAAACAAAAGCAAAAATATAAAAATGTAGTTTTATTTGATGGATTTCTTGACGTAGTCTGGTGTCAAATCATTAGTAAATAAAGTATTTGCAGTATCATAGTAACCTCAGGATTGACTCTCGTAGTTATGAATTTATATATACTACTGATGCCACCGAAGAGGTTCGGGTCCGGTCCACATGTCCCGGGTCCAACAAGGGTCATTCAAATTGGGTTCAAGGTCCAAAGAAAGCACCTTGACTGTTATGAAGAACTCATGTTAGCAGAAAGTCTCGCGTACTCTGGAACCATCTTGTCAATTCCTGCGTAAACAAAATACACCATATAGGTTCTCTCTCTCTCTCTCTCTCTCTCTCTCTCTTCTCTCTATCTCGTCTTCTCTCTCTCTCTCTCTCTCTCTTCATATTTGTGATATAACGGTTGCTTATTTAGTCGACGCTTACCGGTTAAGCCTTTCCCCCGAAGCAGAAATTCAGTTCACACTTCTCGGCATCTTCGGAACCTTTACTCCTCCTTCGACAGGCTCTTTGTCCTCGCTGTGGAACAATATTGCCTCCCGAGGAGAGAGTGAGAGAGACAGAAAAATATTTCTGTCAAATGCTTGAAATGAACGAGACAGGCAGCGAGAATTTCATTTTGAAAAAATCTTCATGCAGAAACTGATAAAGGGCACACTTTCTCAACGCTGAATTGAAATGCAATTTTTTTCCTTCCGTAAAAAGAAACATTACGGATTATACACCCAAGAGGGAGAAAAGATGTTATTAGTGGAATGAGGTACCCGGTGTGGTGTGTGGGGGGTGGGGGTGGCGGTGGGGGAGATTATAACAACCTATTATTAGTTGACTTTAAAGAATGATTTATAGATTTATTTACATCAGACGTTTGGGGGGAACTTTTCAAGTTGGTCAATAAACCGTAAATTAATCATCACCCTTTTTTATGCTCACATAAACATGCATGTTTATTTGTATGTAAAATTTATTTGATGTATTTATTGTGCAATATATGCATGCATACATGTATGAATTTGTAAGAATAAACACAATAATTATGTGAATATATGCACAGTCCATCATCCCGGATGTGCCTCTGGTTATCGATCATCGAAGTCAGCACATCCGAGTTTGGTCAGTACTTGGATGTGTGACCACAAAGCAAATTATAATAAGCCTTTGTTACATGCGTCTTGTACTACGCTCACTGCCCAACCCAGCAACCTCATCCCACGAATATTTGCTGAAAATTGAAACGGTAATACCTGGAGCCACTCTAAGGGAGAAAAAGGATATATATACATACATACATACACACTACTACATATATATCTATATATATATATATATATATATATATATATATATATATATATATATATATATATATATATATATATATATACATATATATATATATATATATATATATATATATATATAGTATATATATATATATATATATATATATATATATATATATATATATATATGTACATATATAACTACACACACACACATATATGTAAAATATATATATATTATTATATATATATATATATATATATACATATATATATATATATATATATATATATATATAATATATTTTATTTATTTTTTTATTTTTTTACTGGTATGCGTGATTGTGAATGGAGTACTCGGTATATGAGTACTCGTTGATGAATGTACAACTATACGTGTGTATACATGTATAACAGTTGAGTTTTCCAGCTAATTACTCAATGGCCTGAAAAATCTAAAAAATACGATCCTTACTTGCAGATTTGTGTTCAACATTCTTCAGCAGATGTATGGTCGTATGGCATTCTTTATTGTATATTCTTTATCTGGAAAAGTACCTTTAGCAGAACCATACGCATTATGAGCAATGTTGACGATTGATTTAGAGGCTGATTTAGATTCTCTGATGGTAAATTTTGTTTTAACTTACGAGTTTTCTCTTAAAAAGACAGGGAAAATTTGAGAGGACGTCAGAGCTAATATTAAATGTTTGATATACAATATTTTCACCAACGTGAAATTATCAAGAAATTATGAAGACTATCAAACTGAGCTGACAAAGGACACCTTAAAATCAAATACAGAATTTTATATTCCACCAGATCTATTAATGAAGTTAGGTGCATTAAAATTTTGCGAACTAATACATTTTAATTTTCCACTCTGAATCAATTTTTATTTCCCTATTATCTTGGCGTTATGACCCTTTTGAGATAGATAAACCGTTGGTGTGCGAGGGCGCATGCGTGCGCTGTCGGCATTCTTTGTAGATAAGAAATTACCAGTTTATTTATTTATTTTTTGTAAATAAATTATGCATTCTCATGACTCATTCAACACCATTCTGCACCTCCCACAATTCGACGGTAATGATTTGCGTGTAATAAAGAACTCTGCTGTTTCATATCCTGAGACAACTTCCTTTGTTGCTCCGAATCACTTTCGCTTCATTGACCTCCATTGCAGAGCAGCGACGCGCGCAAATTACTTGTGAAGTCCGCCTCGACTTTTACAACCTCCTCCGATATGCATCACAATGCTTGAATTCCTCATGAAGACGCTGTTGGCTAACTTGTTTCACTTAAAGGAAACCAATACCCGCATCGATTCGCGTTAATGTACCGTTGAAGTGTTTCAGTTGGAAATAGCGGCGTTCTCAAATGTCACTTACTGGACACACGATGTGAAATCGTAAGTTCTGTCAAATGACAAGTGTTGCTGCTGTCGCTCGTTATTGTAAACAACCCGAGTCTAGGTTTGGAAAGGCATAAATCAATGGCTGACAAACAATCAGTGCTGATAGTGTTTTCCGTACTACAGATTTATTATTATTATTATTATTATTATTATTATTATTATTATTATTATTATTATATAAATGCAGCAGACCATCTTTTAAAGTTGTATTGAAGGTGATAGCTGCATCAGCTAGTACACTCTGTTTGTTTAGAGGTATCTCAGTCTTTCTGACAAATTGATATTTTAGGGTTACGGATTTCTGCCAGTAACTCGCCGGTGTTCGTCATTCTTGGAGAGGAAAGTAGTTTCAAACTTAATAATATAAAACAATTTAAGTTGTTGACTGGCTTCAGGAAAAAAACAAAACAGCTCTCATAACAAAATTCTTCTTTCAATTGCTGCTCCAAATAATTGAACTGGTGCTTAAAAATCTTTCGTTACCTTATCTGTTTCATGAATCACCTTTGAACGAGTTTTTCTGTTGCCTGAAAGCTATATTTTCCGGTACCTACATATAAGTGAGGCATTTTAATTCATCAGTCGTTCATAAAAGCACTTATTACAAATCCGATTTGATTTTGATCGCTGTTTTATCTTATCACTGCTAGCATTTTCAAATGTCACTAGCACGCGGTGCACTGTAGGCATTACTTAAGGTTCTGTGCATCTTACTTTCCCCCCTCTCTTAACACTAATTGTTTCTTCATTATTTCCACCGCTAAATGACCTCATAGGTCCCAGTGCTTGGCGTTTGGCCTGAATTATATATTCCAATTCCAGTTCCAAATGTCACCAATTTCTGCAACTTTTCTCCATCAGTAAAGTTTCTCTGCTCTCTAAAATATATCATAACTTCAGCCCCAGAGGCCCGCGTGTTAATTCTCAGCTTTAGCAGCCCCGCCTTCTTTTTTAAACAGTTCCGCCTAATTCAGAAACAGTACATCATTTTTAAGATTTTAATGTTAACGTCAATTATCCTGTTGTGAAGGTCATTGGGCAAACATGGATATAACACTTGCATACCTTAGACTTCAGCTAAAACTAATTAATACTGTGAGTGTTTTTTAGTCCATAAATCTAATCATGGTATAAAAAATGGTAGTAATATTATTCCTAGAAATTTTATATTAAAGATTATATTTGAAATTTAAATACAACTAATTCATAGTGAGATATCATCTTCAGTAACCCAAAGGTCTCTGTAAAATATGCTTGGAAAATAATCATTATCTCTCTCTCTCTCTCTCTCTCTCTCTCTCTCTCTCTCTCTCTCTCTCTCCTGAGACATACTTTTATACTAAAACAAGTTGCTCCAGTGTTAGGAGTACTCTTTCCTCTGTTTGTCTGAGTTGATGACAAATAAGGCCATTTACTTGACGACCTCCCACGTGAGCAGAAAGGACAGCACGTGACCCGAGTGCGTGTGTTGTGGCCATATATTTTAGACGCCTCTTGAACTTTCTTCCCTTCATTTATCACGTGTACTGTGTCTCCGTCAGTACGTTTGTATACGCATGCTTACATATATACATATACACACAACACAACACAAGTATATATATATAGTATATATATATATATCATATACATACATATACGTATATATATATATATATATATATATATATATATATATATATATATATATATATATATATATATATATGTGTGTGTGTGTGTGTGTGTGTGTCTGTGTGTGTGTGTAAATCTTAATCCAGTAAAGCTTTTGGAAGCTGGTTGGGAGAGATTTTCATCTCATGGAAGGCTGCATCCCACATGTGATTTCCAAGAAGGGCTTCTTCATAACACCGCAGCCTCTCTCTCTCCTCTCTCTCTCTCTCTCTCTCTCTCTCTGGAGAACAGAGAATCCAAGGTATTTCGGAAGGGAGCGGCTTAATTAAATGATCCGATAGGATTTGTTCTTCAGAGCAACCTTGATAACCGAGATCTGATTTACAGCATTTGCATCGTTCTCCTCGATTGTTTATATTCTTCCTAATTAATTTTATTTACGTCTAAATATATTCATAATTTTTTTTAATCTCATACAAGCTATTACTGATTCACCATTTTAAATGCTTATGTACTATCATATCTCGTTGCTCCATATCATTGACTGGCGTGTCTTCATGTCTGTATTCTTACTGTTTTTCTTTCGAGACTTACATTTACATATAGTATTTATTATTATTATTATTATTATTATTATTATTATTATTATTATTATTATTATTATTATTATTATTATTATTTAGTAAATGAAACCTATTCACATCTGCTCAGATCGTCATAAGTCTTGCTAATGAAATAGAGACAAAACAACAAGTTACCTTCAGAAATGAAATATGTGCAGCTTTAATGGTGTAACCATAGCTAAGTTAAGTTTTTTTTTAATAATTAAACACGTTTACCCCAAAACAGCGAAGCATGTTAAAATGGTGCGAGGTTCTGGAGGAATAAGAAAGAGGAATAAAGCCTTGAAATTAAAATATAAGATAGAAATCATTTCTGAAGTATGAGTGAAGAATTTGAAAAGAATAAAAAGTACGGATACTTAGAAGTTTTGAAAGGAATAAAAGTAGGGAAGATTATGAAGACGTAAGAATGAATAGGAATGAATTTTAAGAAAAAAGAATGATGAAGATCACAAAGCAGATCCATTTACTCATCTGTTTATTATTATTATTATCATCATTATTTAGTCAAGAGTAACATTTTAAAGGGACGTTTAAACTATGATAAAAAAAAAGACTTAGAAGTATACGTTTTCAATTTCAGAAGGAAAATAAACACACACTTTGAAATGTGGAAGTCTAGTTATCTGTCCTTATTGTGTAATTTGTTTCCACAATTCTCCACCTCCTTTTCAGACTATGATAAACCTTGGCCCACGCACCCACGTCGACTTTTGGGGTCTCTCTCCGCTTTCGTTGTTGACACAGTTGGTCCGTTTATGCGCTATGCCTAGATATTGGATTACAAAGAGGAAGGCACTGACGAGGTATTTCTTCGTTCACTCTCTCTCTCTCTCTCTCTGGAGCAAACAGGTAACACTATAGAACATATGGAGTCAATTCCCCCGAATCAATTTATTCCTCAGTCAATTTCCCATTCAGAAAAGAAAGCATCAGAAGATTGAATTAGGTCTTTTAAATGCACAAGCAACTTTCCGTGAGCATAACGGGAGGAATGAATTAATCTTTTACATATTTAAGGTATATTGACCGACGGGGATTGGACAGGGATTAATCCAAAAATTGAATAGCCTAATCACTGATTACGCGCACCTGCCGCCTTGACTCATGAATGCAAGTTGGCTACTACCTGTAACTTCTACAGGGTACAGGAGGTGAGTTGGCGGATAAGCTCTGTAAACTATCTTGTTTGTTTACAAGTTTTTCATTATGAACTGGTGAGCACATCTGAAGAGTTAGTTTGTGAATTTTTAAAGTGAACTGGTTATGAGGTCTTCACATGAGGTGGTTAGTGAGCTCGTTGAGCGAGTCGGTTGTCGAAGTTTTCAAGTGAGCTTTTCTTCGCCTTTTCAAGCTTTGGAATTTTCCTCCTGTAAACGAACACTATCAAGATGGCTTTGTCTATCCGTCCATACCTTTTCTCTCCGCCCTCAGATCTTAAAAACTACCGAGGCTAAAGAGTAGCAAATTGGTATATTGATCATCCACCCTCCAATCTTCAAACATATCAAATTGCAGCCCTCTAGCCTTAGTAGTTTTTAGTTTATTTAAAGTTAAAGTTAGCCATGATTGTGCGTCTGGCAACGCTATAGGACGGGCAACCACCAGGCAGTGGCTAAGAGTTTCTCGGGCCGCGGCTCATACAGCGTTATACAGAGACCACCGAAAGATAGATCTATTTTCGGTGGCCTTCATTATACGCTATACAGAAAACTCGATTACACCGAAGAATCTTCGGCGCATTTTTTAATTGTTTCTCCCACTCTCAGAGGATGGGAATTGGACTCCCTCTTTCCCCCTTCCCCCCTCCCCCTTATTTTGTTTTCTTCAGGCTGCAACTTCACTTCGTCCTCAGTATTTGGATAAATATTTAAATAAGATACTAATTATTACCATTCATACCTAATTCATTTCGTAATGAGGAAGTCAACTGTATATTAGACAGATGACGGTTTATGATATTAACTGATGAATGAAAACAAAAGGTTGAAATTATTTGCCGACAAAAGGATTTATAAATAATGTAAGGTTAAGACAATGAAAAAGACCTATTAAAAAGAAGCTCTAACTTCAATTGGAAATCTATAAATACACTCGTCTCTCATCCGGCTCTATTCAAGCATTTTTGGAATGAGGCTGCCAGCCCCACCACCTGCCCTTCTAATTTCCAGTGGACTTATGCTCCAAGAGCTTTTATTTCTCACTGGTCACCCTTGCAAGTGTTGACCACACCCGACGTTTGTTGAAATTCTCGGTGTACTGATCATTCGTGTCAGATTTAGTTTTTCACTCTCCTCTCTCTCCATATATAACTATATATATTAATATATATATTATTTATATTATAATATATAGATATATATTATATATATATATATATTTATATAAGTCAGAATCACATTTCCGTGATTCATTATTACATATTAATCGCAGCTACAATGTCCTTTAATATTCTAATTCGCTTCGACCTCCCTGGAATTAATTATTATTTTTCATATTATGCTTAACCGAAAGGGCGGGGAAATTTTTTCTCGATAATAGGATTTTGCCTGGACCAGGGCGCGAACCTATGGATCCTTTTCAAAACCCAGGAACGTCAGTGAAAACTTTACCTACTACACCGACCCGCGAGAGGTGGTGTAGTAGGTAAAGTATTTCACTGGACGTTCCTGGGTTTGAAAGGGATCCAGTAGGGTTCGCGCGCCCTGGTCCAGGCAAATCTATTATCGAGAAAAAATTCCCCCTTTGTCGGTTAAAGCAATATATGAAAATGAAAATATTTTTAATTCCGAGGTAGAGCGGAATTAGATATTAAAGGACATTGGTAGCTCGATATTATATAATATATATACTATATTTTAATTTATATATATAATATTAATTATATATATATATATATATATATATTATAAATGACTGGTAAAAAATGTTCTGGTTAACAACAGATTCCATCTTAATAAAAAAAGGAGCCCATAAAAAACACCAAAATGTAGAAAGGAGAAAAGTTACTAATATTCAGAGGACAGCAGTCTCTGACCATATTAGTACTTTTCTCTCTACATTTTGGTTGTTTTTTATGGGGCTACCTTTTATTAGATACTATACATTAGTATATATATATATTATATATATATATATAATATATATATATATTATTATATAATATATATAATGAGGTTTTTAGTCGTCCTTTTTCACGAAGATAGATACATGAGGTTATATTTAACAGTTTTTCTTTTCCCTTGTGGACTATAACCACACACACACACACACACACACACACACACACACACACACACACATATATAATATAATATATATATATATATATATATATATATATATATATATATATATAATTAGCTGCGATTAGCAATAGTTGACTAACAGCAAAGTACATTTTTTATTCGATTAGTAAACGGGCTTATTCCTCTCCCTCTTCGTCTTGGCTATGAACGCGGTCCTGTCGTTTGTGAACTGAGAGAGAGAGAGAGAGAGAGAGAGAGAGAGAGAGAGAGAAGAGAGAGGCGGAGGGTGGGAGAAGAACAGGTGGTGGCGCTCAATTAACCGAACATGATTTGAAAAAGGGAATCGTAATTACGCTGAAACCCTCCACTCTTCACCACTATAATATGGACGAGAGATGTTATTGATTTTTTTTTTTTTTTTTTTTTTTTTTGTTTTTTTTTTTTTTTTTTTTTTTTTTTTTTTTGCTCTTAACGATATTGCGTGGGCGAATTGGGTGAACGATGGGATGTAGGGGATGGAAGGGGGAAGGGGAGAGGAAACAGAAGGAAGAGGATTTAGCGGAGAAGTACACAACACGAAGAATCATTCTGATTCTTTGAAAGATTGATTGGTTTCCTTCTATTTTTTGTAGATATTTTACTTCCTCCGTTTACTTGTTTTTCTTTTATGTTTTCATTTTGTGGAATTTTCTTTATTTCTTCATTTTATTCTCTCCTATTTTTTCCTATTGATAAATTTCCTCATTCGGTTTCCTAGGCTTTCATCTGCATATAGTTTTTTTTAATATGCCTTGTTTGTCTCTATATCCTCATCATCATCTTATCCTATTCAAGCCATCTCCGTTCTTCCTTATATGAACCCCAAATCCTCTATTCGTTATCACATCGGTTTTTCATTGTAAGAGATGTTCTTGAAGTTTCTTCAAACTAGCTTTATCCCTGTAGAACCAAGCTTTGGAATTCTCGCCCCTGTTTCCGTATTCCCTGACTCATGATCCTTTGAGAAACGAGACTATATATTGTACTATCAAGTCT